>NW_017618003.1:0-2500 GCF_001879475.1 Ipomoea nil | reverse complement strand
CGGGCTTTGCGGACTTTGTGCGGAACGAGTGTGCCTACGTTGCGGGCATATGCGGAACGAGCGTGCCTAAGTTGCGGACTCATGCGGAACGAGTGTGCCTAAGTGCCGGACTTGTGCGGAACGAGCGTGCCTAAGTGCCGGACTTGTGCGGAACGAGTGTGCCTACGTTGCGGGCATATGCGGAACGAGTGTGCCTAAGTTGCGGACTCATGCGGAACGAGTGTGCCTAAGTTGCGGACTCATGCGGAACGAGTGTGCCTAAGTAGCGGACTTGTGCGGAACGAGTGTGCCTAAGTATCGGACTTGTGCGGAACGAGCGTGCCTAAGTTGCGGACTTGTGCGGAACGAGCGTGCCTAAGTTGCGGACTTGTGCGGAACGAGCGTGCCTACGTTGCGGGCATATGCGGAACGAGTGTGCCTACGTTGCGGGCATATGCGGAACGAGTGTGCCTAAGTTGCGGACTCATGCGGAACGAGTGCGCCTAAGTTGCGGACAGTTGCGGAACGAGTGTGCCTAAGTAGCGGACAGTTGCGGAACGAGTGTGCCGAAGTTGCGGACTTGTGCGGAACGAGTGTGCCGAAGTAGCGTGCCTACGTTGCGGACTCATGCGGAACGAGTGTGCCTACGTTGCGGGCATATGCGGAACGAGTGTGCCTAAGTTGCGGACTCATGCGGAACGAGTGTGCCTAAGTGCCGGACTTGTGCGGAACGAGTGTGCCTACGTTGCGGGCTCATGCGGAACGAGTGTGCCCAAGTTGCGGACTTATGGGGTACGAGCGTGCCTAAGTTGCGGACTCATGCGGAACGAGTGTGCCTAAGTGCCGGACTTGTGCGGAACGAGTGTGCCTACGTTGCGGGCTCATGCGGAACGAGTGTGCCCAAGTTGCGGACTTATGGGGTACGAGGGTGCCTAAGTTGCGGACTTATGCGGAACGAGGGTGCCTAAGTTGCGGGCTTATGCGCAACGTTGGTGCCTAAGTTGCGGACTCATGCGGTACGAGGGTGCCGAGGTTGCGGAATTATGCGGTACGAGGGTGCCGAGGTTGCGGACTTATGCGGAACGAGGGTGCCGAGGTTGCGGAATTATGCGGTACGAGGGTGCCCAAGTTGCGGAAAGTTGCGGTACGAGGGTGCCCAAGTTGCGGAAAAGTTGCGGTACGAGAGTGCCCAAGTTGCGGAAAGTTGCGGTACGAGAGTGCCCAAGTTGCGGAAAGTTGCGGTACGAGGGTGCCCAAGTTGCGGACTTATGCGGAACGAGGGTGCCGAGGTTGCGGACTTATGCGGTACGAGGGTGCCGAGGTTGCGGACTTATGCGGTACGAGGGTGCCGAGGTTGCGGACTTATGCGGTACGAGGGTGCCGAGGTTGCGGACTTATGCGGTACGAGGGTGCCGAGGTTGCGGACTTATGCGGTACGAGGGTGCCGAGGTTGCGGAGTTGCGGTACGGGGTGCGAGGTTGCGGAAAGTTGCGGTACGGGTGTGCCGAGGTTGCGGAAAGTTGCGGTACGGGTGTGCCGAGGTTGCGGAAAGTTGCGGTACGGGTGGGCCGAGGTTGCGGAAAGTTGCGGTACGGGGTGCCGAGGTTGCGGAAAGTTGCGGTACGGGGTGCCGAGGTTGCGGAAAGTTGCGGTACGGGTGGGCCGACGGTTGCGGAAAATTGCGGTACGGGGGGTGGGAGGGGGGGGGGGGGGGCGGGTGGGCCGACGTTGCGGAAAATTGCGGTACGGGGGTGCCGAGGTTGCGGAAAGTTGCGGTACGGGTGGGCCGAGGTTGCGGAAAGTTGCGGTACGGGTGGGCCGAGGTTGCGGAAAATTGCGGTACGGGGGTGCCGAGGTTGCGGAAAGTTGCGGTACGAGGGTGCCCAAGTTGCGGACTTATGCGGTACGAGAGTGCCCAAGTTGCGGAAAATTGCGGTACGGGGGTGCCGAGGTTGCGGACTTATGCGGAACGGGTGTGCCGAGGTTGCGGAAAGTTGCGGTACGGGTGTGCTGAGGTTGCGGAAAGTTGCGGTACGAGGGTGCCGAGGTTGCGGAAAGTTGCGGTACGAGGGTGCCGAGGTTGCGGAAAGTTGCGGTACGAGGGTGCCCAAGTTGCGGACTTATGCGGAACGGGGGTGCCGAGGTTGCGGACTTATGCGGAACGAGGGTGCCGAGGTTGCGGACTTATGCGGAACGAGGGCGCCCAAATTGCGCACAGTTGCGGACGGATGCGGAAAATATCACGCAACAGAGGTTTACCCGCCTGCCACCCAGTACTTTTACGACGGTTCTGTGTTATGCCTTGGCCTATGTCGTTTTACGTCGTTCTCGTGCCAAAATGGCATATACATTTGTTTTAGAGCTTATTGTACTATTTAATTAGTGAGGCAAACGATATGCCATATATTCCTCTCACATTCCCAACAATCCCAAGTACTTGGCTAAGTCAGACAAGGAACTTTGCGGACAGCTGGGCATAAATTTGGACATCGTCGTTTCAATGAAATAATCATCCAAACGC
>NW_017618002.1:635000-714281 GCF_001879475.1 Ipomoea nil | reverse complement strand
CTATGGCAGAATCTAGGGTGAAGCGATCAAAGAGAGAGATGAAAACAAGGGGAAATTTAGGCAAGGCGTTAGGTTCTGTGGGTTATGGAATCCGGTAAGACCTGTCGCGTAAATATAGACACGAGCCGTGGAGAAACTGTTATCTTTTAAACAAAAAAATTTTGTTCTAAATTTTAGTTGCCTGCTAATCTATATGTATTAATTAATACGGAGTCTAAAATAAGGATCACATGAAAACTCGTGAAATGACTTAAATATTCATTTCTGGTGAATAGAAAAAAAAAAGTATAATTTGATGTAAATTTCTTCTTAATTTTTAGTCAAAACATTTTTTGAATTTTTTTTAGGAAAAATGACATTTTTTCTGCCTTAAGTGTATGTTTTTCTCCTGAAATGTTAAATAGACATATTTACCCTTAAAATAAATATTTCATTTATTTTTTTCTTCACAAATTATGACAACAATTTGGTTCAAACCAAACAGACACTATAGCAACCAAACCGAAATATTCTAATTATAATTTAGAATCGAAACCCGATATTTAGAGTTTATTAAAATTGTGAACCGGGACGGCCGGTTCATAATCTGAACTGTAAAAAATAAAATACATTTATTGTTGAATTTAGACTATTTTAAAATAACAAATAAAATTTTAAAATAAAGACGGTTCAAAATCGCGAACCGGATCCGGAACCACCGGTTCACGGTTCAGGATCCAGTTTTTTCGATTCATAATTTTAATAAACTGAAATCCAAATATTGGTTTCTGGATCTGAATCATAACCGGAAACTTTTAATTCGATTGCTATAGTGTCCGGTTCAATTCGAATCGAATCGTGGTCATCCCTACACATACGCAATAATTTGTTGGTGAAGAAAAATAAATAAAATGTGTATTTTAAAGGTAGAAATGTCAATTTAATATATTAGGGGGAAAAACCGCCACTCTTAAAATAATTGAGGGGGCTAATGTGCTTACATGAATAATTCAGGGAAAAAAATGTTATAAGTATATAACTCAGGGAAAAAAGTGTCATTTTCCCATTTTTTTAATTTTCTCCTCTTTTTTCATACTAGTTTTCGAATTATTATTACCACCATTACAACCACAAATTGTTATACCATAGACCAAGGTTCATATTGCATTGTGAACACTAATACAAAAAATATGTACTTTCAGTTAACACATTTTGTACCTACACTTAACCGTTTCTGTACATGTAAACAAATAATTTGAAAATTACTGATACATAATATGATAACTACACGTACAGAAACTATCAACTGCAAGTACAGGATGTGTCAACTACAGATATAGAATCTGACTTGATAATTGCTGACACATAATATGATAACTATAGGTACAAAAACTATAAATTGCATGTACAAAATGTGTCAACTATAGATATAGAATCTGAAGGTTATTTTTGGACCATGGTCTATAATGCAAGGTAGACCTTGGTCCATGGCATAATTTGCCCACCTCTACCCACCACACCACTACCCCCTCCACCATACTACACCACTAGTTAATAGATTCTACACCTACAATTAACTGTTTCTGTATATGTAAACAAATAACTTGATAATTGCTTATACATAATATGATAACTACATGTACAGAAACTATGAACTGCAGGTACAAAATGTGTCAACTATAAATACAGAATCTGACTTGATAATTGCTGACACATAATAATTAATATGATAGCTATACGTACAGAAACTATTAACTGTAGATACAGAATGTATCAACTATACATACAGAATTTGAAAGTTATTTTTAGATCAGGGTCTATAATGCAAAGTAGACCCTGATACATGGTATAATTTGCCCACCACACTACTTTTCTTCTTCTTCTTCTTCCCTAGTTTAATTGTCTTAATAATTATTAGATTTTATATAGTAATAGTTCAATGGTTATGTTGTGCAACCGAATGCACCATGCGCATGGTGCATACGATGCAAAACGACGTCGTTTTGACTAAAAACGCGCGTCCCACTTAAAAAAAGAAATTCAGGTTCGATTCTCGGCAACAGCATTATTGTGGATATATAGTTATGAATTTTTGGATATATAGTTATGAATTTGTGGATATATAGTTATGAATTTATGGATATTTAGTTCATTCATTGTGGATATTTAGTTCATTCATTGTAGATATTTACTTCATTCATTCACTGTGGATATATAGTTATGAATTTCTGGATATATAGTTATGAATTTGTGGATATATAGTTATGAATTTATGGATATTTAGTTCATTCATTGTGGATATTTAGTTTATTCATTGTAGATATTTTCTTCATTCATTCACTGTGGATATTTAGTTCATTCATTGTGGATTTTTACTTCATTCATTCACTGTGGATATATAGTTATGAATTTATGGATATATAGTTATGAATTTATGGATATATAAAAATGCTATTGCCGGGAATCGAACCTAATTTCTTCTTTAAGTGGGACGCGCGTTTTTTAATCAAAACGACGTCGTTTTGCATCGAATGCACCATGCGCATGATGCATTCGGTTGCACAGCATAATTTGCGGTAATAGTTTGGGAAGTAGTTTGGACAGGATGTTGCAAAAGTAAGATTTTGTTTACATTAGTATTATAGTCTACTAATTATTTTTGTAATTATTTACAATTATTATTTTTTATTCATTATGTAGATATTATTCTATAGAGTTAATTCCAGCAATAGTCCTCCGACTATTGTGATTTTCCAAATTTAGTCCTCGTCTTTTAATTTGGACGAAATAAACCCTTGACTATCATAATTGTTCCACCATTGGTCCTTTAATAACGGAAGGACCAATTGTGGGACAATTATGATAGTCAAGGGTTTATTTCGTCCAAATTAAAAGACGAGGACTAAATTTGAAAAATCACAATAGTCAGAGGACTATTGTTGGAATTAACTCTTATTCTATATATACCAGTAAAATATAACTAGATAATATCTAGATAATCAATAAATCAATAAAATATATAAATAAATAATAGGTCATAAAATATATATTTAGATATTATTTTTATGGTTATTATGTTTAAATATAGAAGGTTTTTCTTTTTGTAATTAATTATCTTGACAATGAGATATTGTTTTACTATCATGTCCAAAAGCAAATAACAAATACATTAAGAAAATAATGTTTTATTTAGTAGAGCACTGTCAATTTTTATTTTATTTTTTGACACAACAAATATATTTAGAAAAAATAAAAAAAGCAAAAGTCAATTAAATTTCGAAAATAATCTCTTAAAATATAACTCTGGCGTGGAAAATCTCTATTAAATAATGTTTTATTTAGTAGAGCACTGTCAATTTTTATTTTATTTTTTGACACAACAAATATATTTAGAAAAAAAAAAAAAAAAAGCAAAAGTCAATTAAATTTCGAAAATAATCTCTTAAAATATAACTCTGGCGTGGAAAATCTCTATTAAATTATATATGACAAACAATAACTATTGTTTAAATATAATAAATAAGTAAATACTAACTACTAGGTATAATCTGCAATTTCGGTAAAAGAAAAAGCTCGCGAAATGGTAAGAGACTAAAAATCAATGGAATGCACCAGCCGGGAATCGAACCCGGGTCTGTACCGTGGCAGGATACTATTCTACCACTAGACCACTGGTGCTGGATGTCTTAATCTTTCAGTAATATTTAAATTAATGCCATCCAAGTAATCTTTCAGTAATACTTAAATATAAATAAGTAAATAACTACTAGATATAATATGCTGATATGCAATTTCGGGAAAAGAAAGAGCTCGCAAAATGGTAAAACAATAAAACCACATGAAGCTAAGCAAAACAAGTGCTTTGCACCAGCCGAGAATCAAACCCGTGTTTGTACCATAGCAGGGTATCATTCTATCACTAGACCACTGGGGCTTGATGGGTAAAATATTTTACTTAGAAATATAAATATTTGTATCCAACTAAATGCGTATTTGGTTCACACTTTTGTCTCTCTTGAAGACTAAAACGTGTAGAATGCTGCTTTAGAGACTGAATGCTAAGTTTAAAACTCCTAAACAATCATGATTCTTAAAAGCTGAAAGAATTATTTTTAAACAAAATTAATATAGGATTTTCTAGAATTAATTGACAAACGATGGAATAGATTTTAAACAAAAAAATTCTTAGGTGATAGAAAACTTAGTGCATCTTAGATCTAATAGTGAAAAGAGTGGAATGAGAAGCAGTTTTATTGATGAAGTGAAGTCTCGAATGCAGAAGAAGAAAGGAAGCAGCCTTATATAGACTGGCAGCTCAGTAACAGAAATAACAGAATTATGAAATAAGGAAAATACAAAAAAGCCCTTGAGGCTAAACACATATGACAGGCTGATCGAATGGGTAGATGAGCTGGTGATGAGCTTGAATGAGCTGTGAATGAGCTGTTATTTTGACACCCCCCCCCCCCCCCCCCCCCCCCCCCCCCCCCCCCCCCCCCCCGTAAGCTGGAGCATGAATATCTTGAAGGCCCAGCTTAGAGTGGAAAACATCAAAGTTTGGCTTAGGCAATGCCTTGGTGAAACCATCTGCAGTTTGTTCCTTGGATGGAATGGAAAGGAGCTTTACAACACCTTCATTAACCTTTTGCTTGACCACATGGCAATCAATCTCAATGTGCTTAGTACGTTCATGGAACACATGATTTTCTCCAATGGCTATAGCAGATTGATTATCACAAAACAACACACTTGGACTGGCAGGGAGCACATTCAAATCTGCCATCAAGTATAGGAGCCATTGAATTTCACACACAGAAGAAGCCAATGCCCTGTATTCTGCCTCTGAGGAAGATCTAGAAACAGTAGCTTGCTTCTTTGTTTTCCAAGATATCAATGATTCCCCTAAGTAAATGCAAAAACCAGTGATAGACTTCCTTGTTTCTGCACAAGTAGCCCAGTCTGAATCTGAAAAACCACACAGCTTGAGATGAGACTTGGCTGAATAAAACAACCCTTTACCAGGAGCCCCCTTTAGATACCTCAATATTCTGTGAGCTGCCACAAGATGAATATCTCTAGGCTGATCAACAAACTGACTTAGTTGTTGGACAGCATAAGTAATATCTGGCCTAGTGTTTGTGAGATACAACAACTTTCCTATTAGCCTTCTGTAGACTTCAGGATTATCAAGCTTTGTACCTTCAGTGCTTGTGAGTTTCTGCCCTGTAGTGATAGGAGTGTAAGCAGGTTTAGCCTCCAGAAACCCATACTCTTTCAATATGTCCAGGGTGTATTTTCTCTGGCATAGATTAAGTCCCTGAGTAGATCTGAAAGCCTCTATTCCAAGGAAATAGTTTAACTGTCCAAGGTCTTTGATCTTGAAAACTTTGTCTAGAAAGTTTTTTAACTCCTCAATCAGATGGGGATGTGTGCCTGCAACAAGAATATCATCCACATAAACTAAAAGGGCAGTAAATGAATTCTCTGTTGCCTTTATGAACAATGAAGGATCAGCTGTGGACTGTTGGAAATCATCATCAATTAATGCCTTTGTCAATTTTGCATTCCACTGCCTGCTGGCCTGTTTTAGGCCATAGAGAGATCTCATCAGCTTGCAAACCTGTTTAGGATTCTCACTTTGAAAGCCTGGGGGTAATGTCATATAAACTTCTTCTTCCAAGTCACCATGTAGGAAGGCATTATTGATGTCCAATTGTTGAATATCCCATCCTTTTGCAATAGCTATTGCTAGAAAAAGCCTGATAGTGGTCATCCTTGCTACAGGAGAAAAAATCTCAACATAGTCCACTCCTAGCTGCTGGGTGTAGCCCTTGGCAACAAGCCTTGCCTTATGCCTTTCCACAGTCCCATCAGCCTTGTGTTTGATCCTGTAAACCCACCTACATCCAATTGGAGATTTTCCTTTTGGGAGCTCTGTTAGTATCCAAGTTTTGTTCTCAACAAGTGCTTGAATTTCAGATTGCTTGGCTTTTCTCCAAGATTCATATTTTACTGCTTCATTATAGGATTGTGGCTCATGCTCAGCAGAAATAGAAGATGCACAGAACCTCTGAGAAGGAGATAAATGCTCATAGGATATAAACTTGGTTATGGAGTGTGGGGAAGTTTTAACCTGGATTCCATTGCTTGTCATTGAATGACAGTAATAATCCATCAATTTTGTAGGAATACTCTTAGGCCTTTCTGATCTTCTCAATGTTGGTTGAACATCATCTACTGTATTCATGACTGATTCAGAAATAGCATCATCATCACCCATTCTGTGAACTGATTCATAGGATGGTTCATTGGTTTGAAAAGAATTGCTTTCTTCTTCCAGAGCTGCCTCATGTATTGCATCATGTGTGATATTGCCTTCTGGTACATCAGGTTTATCAATCTCATTTAATATTTCTGGACCATGGACTCCTGTAGTATTAAGGTCTTGGGACCAGGTTAGAGAAGGATCAAGTTCCTGAGTCTCATTTTCAGGAAGTTCTGAGCTCACCAAAGTAATATCTTCCTTGAAAGGATAGTTATGCTCATAGAAATGGACATCCCTGGAAACAAAGAAGTCCTTGTTAATGATATCATATAATAGATAACCCTTGACATTAGCAGGAATCCCCAGAAAAATTCACTTTCTAGCTCTTTGTTGCATCTTGTTCCTTCCTTGTGCAATAGTGGCACCATAGCATAAACAGCCAAAAGCTCTGAACTGATCATATATCACCTGCTTCCCAAACAACATCTCAAAAGGAGTATTTCCATTCAAAATAGGAGAAGGTAGTCTGTTAATGGTATAACAAGCATGTAAGACACAATGTCCCCAAAATTCCATGGGCAAACCAGACTGAAATCTAAGGGCTCTGGCCACATTTAAAAGATGTTGATGTTTCCTCTCTGCAATCCCATTTTGTTGAGGTGTATATACACATGACTTTTGATGGATAATTCCCTTCTTGTTATAGAAATCAGACATGAGGAATTCAGTCCCATTATCAGTCCTTATAGCCTTAATATTTGCAGAGAATTGAGTATGGACATATTGGCAGAAATTCTGGAATAGCAACTTAACTTCTGATTTACTTCTCATTAGATGCAACCAAGTAAATCTACTGTGATCATCAACAATGGTTGGGAAATAATGTTCTCCTTTTAATGAGGCAATGGCAAAAGGACCCCAAACATCCATATGTATTAAGTCAAAGCATCTTTCAGCTCTAGAGACACTGACAGGAAAAGTTGATTTTTTATGTTTGGCAAAATGACATACATCACAAGGGAGATTAGCAGATTTAACAAAATGTCCATGCTTTATTCCTTTCAAAAGATGTATCTTATTTAAGTGATAATGCCCTAGTCTATTATGCCATAGCATCAAGGACATACTATTACACTGAACATCAATAGTTTCATCAGCATAAGATTTCTTCTTTCTAACAGGAGGTTTAGTGATCAGGTACAGTCCATCTTTCTCCTTAGCAAAACCAACCACTGTCCCATGAGGACCCTGGATAGTACATGAATCAGTATTCATAATAATCTTGCAAGACATCTGTTTAGCCAGTCTGTTAACAGATATAATGTTGAATGAAAAAGCAGGAATATACAAGACATCTCTTAATAGCAGGTTCTTATCCAATTTGACTTCCCCTATATGAGTTACTTTGGCTGTTTCTCCATTAGGCAGTCTCACAAACACCCCATGTATGATCTGATATCTTTCAAAGAACTCTAGGGAACAGGTAATGTGATCTGTTGCCCCTGAGTCTAATATCCAAATAGATGGTGAAGTCAAAACAGTATTAACATGCAAGTTGGAAATATAACTACCTTCACTGGAGTTCTCAGAGGTCTGTTTGAATGAAGGCTTTATTCTAGAGCTGCTTACTGTCACAGCAGCATTGGAAGATGATTGATTTCCTTGGCTTTGTCCTTGCAATAAGGACACCAATCTTTGAAGTTGATCAGCTGATATCCCTATGTCACCAACTTGGTTTACAGAAAGATTCACAACCTGTTGAACTTCCTGATTCTGCCTGTTTTTGGACTTGTAGCCATGCACCCAACCAGGGGGATATCCATGTTTTTTATAACACTTTTCAATAGTATGTCCTATCATCCCACAATAGGTGCATTAGGAACATTCTTCCCTCCATTACTATTGAATTTCTTTTTGGCATTAGAAGCTGAAACTGCCACACTACTGTGTTCATCTATAGGTTGATTCTGATTATTTTGGACAGCATTGGACTGAACTAGGTCACTGCTTCTTTGACTAACAGATCCATTAATTTTCCTTTCCATTTTTAAGGTCATGTTGAGGACCTTTTCCATTTCCGGAATGGGATCCATCACAAGCACATTGGATTTAACAGACTCATAGTCATCACTGAGTCCTTCTAAGAACCTGATCACTTGATCATCAGCCCTCTCTTTTTGTATTTTGCTTAGGAGAGTACATGAACATCTAGGAAGACATTCACATAGAGGTATAGGTCTCATAGCATTCATTCTTTCCCACAAGGCATGGCTCTTAGTAAAATATTCATTGATAGTCATATTACCTTGCACATTCCGGAAGATCTCATTCTGCAATTCTGCAATCCTATGCGGATTTGCCTGTGAATATCTCTTTTCGAGAATCTTCCAAATGTCTGCTGCTAATTCATAGTAGAGAACACTTTCGGCAATTGTTGAATTAAGAGATTTCAAGAGCCACGAACACACGATGTTGGCATCTCTTCCATACTCCATACTTTGGATCGTTCTCGACTGGTTTAGGGATAGATCCACTGGCAAATCCGAACTTGTTTTTTACTTCTAGAGCCATCTTCATCGATCGACTCCACGAAGCATAGTTGTGCTCGAATAAGGCAGGTGAAACTAACACCAGATTTGGATTTTCAGTGATGTGTAGGTATAGCGGATCATCAAATTCATCGTTCCGCTGAACTGGATTCTGATTCGCCGTCTGTCCGGATGAGCTTGCTTCGCCGGTAGCTTGATTGTTCATTATAACTGCAGCAGCGTATGTATGCCGCTCTGATACCATGATAGAAAACTTAGTGCATCTTAGATCTAGTAGTGAAAAGAGTGGAATGAGAAGCAGTTTTATTGATGAAGTGAAGTCTCGAATGCAGAAGAAGAAAGGAAGCAGCCTTATATAGACTGGCAGCTCAGTAACAGAAATAACAGAATTATGAAATAAGGAAAATACAAAAAAGCCCTTGAGGCTAAACACATATGACAGGCTGATCGAATGGGTAAATGAGCTGGTGATGAGCTTGAATGAGCTGTTATTTTGACATTAGGTGCATAGAAATTTAAATATGAAACTTGAACCAAAAATCTAGTGATCGATTGGAAGAGTTTAACAAGAAAGGTGTAAAATGATACAAGTTTTGAGATCCTCTAACTAAGATGGTGGTAATTAATTAGCATCCATGTAGTGTTTGATGAGCACTCATGGAAGTGTTCCCTTTGAGTTCTTTAAGTAGTAAGGTTACGTTCGTTCTTTAAGTAGTAAGTTTTGAGTTCTTTAATTAATTAGCATCCATGCTTTCTTTATTATTGTTTCTTTATTTGTGAGTTATTGTTTCTTTTGTTTCTTTCTACTTTCTTTCTTTATTATTGTTTTTCACACTTTCGTTTCTTAGCTTTTCGTTTATTATTTATATTTTAAGTTTTTCACAAATTTCAATTATATAATATATATTTTTGAATTAAATTCTAAATCATTTCATTACAATTAAAATTAAAATAATTAAAATAAATAGAGGGGCAACAACAAAAATTAATTTAAATGTTTATAATTATTATTTTAATTAAATGTAGGTGTATTTATTTTAATTAATTTTCATAATTATAAATTTATAATTCAAATAAATAAAAAAATAATTAAAATATAAAATATAAAATAGTGGATCCACATAATAATTAAATTATCTGAAAATTTAATTAACATGTTTAGTTCGTTTAAAATTTCTCATGAAACTTTTTAAAATGTTTAATATTTTTTATTATATATACTAACATTTAAAAACATAATAAATAACTGAGAGTTTAAGTTTTCAAATATAAAAATAAAAAATTAAGAGTTTAAAAAATTACCTTGTAAATTAGGCTCTGTTTAATGGGGCGGGCTATGGTTGCATGAATCCTAGCCTACGGGCTTGGTGGGCCGACTCGCAAAAGCCTGCAAAAAATTGGACTCGAAAAATTTTGGAAGTGCGTCCCTTGGAAAATGACTTCCAAAAAAAAAAAAAAAAATGGGGAGTCATTTTCCCTCAAAATATACATATTTTTCTTTGACTAAGGTATCGTTTTTCATTGACCTCATTTTCCTCCTCTCTTGCCAAACACTAGAAACTTGAAAAACATTTTCTAGAAGTCATTTTCCAGGTTTCCAAACGCACCGTTAATGAATCATACGCCAAAAAAGTCAGCCTGCAACAAGAATATTTAAAATACAAAACAATACGTATGTAATCAACTAAGAAATTAACAAGAAAAAAAAAAAACTTAAATTAACAAACAATAGTTATATATACATAATACTAGTACAATAAAATGTATAATGAATCAGACTATAAATTACAATACATAACAAATCAAATTACATAGGAATATATATACATGTAATACATATATAGAATAGGAATAAGGGTCAAATAGACTATCGATCTGCACATGATAATGCAATTAGGACACTAAACCTATAAAAAAACTACAATTGAATCCTAAACTAACTCATTTCATACAATTAGTCCAATAATTTATAGGTTTTTCATGTTTCTAAAAGGTCACCCCAAATTTAAAATATTTTTAAAAAATAATTATTTAAAATATTTTTAAAAAAAATACTTCTTCGTCTTCGTCTCCATCTCCATGACCAGAGATGAAGAGTCTCTTCGTCTCCGGCCACGAAAAACAAGATACCTTCTTCGTCTCTGGTGGGAGACGAAGATGAAGCTATTGTTTTTTTTATATATATTTTAAATAATTATATTTTAAAAAATATTTTAAATTTGAGGTGACTTTTTAGAAATTTGAAAAATTTACAATTCTACAAGTTGCATAAAATTGGTTAGTTTAGTGATTCAATTGTAGTTTTTTTTTTTTTTTTGAGTTAATACCCAAAATAGTCCTCCGACTATTAGCTAATACTCGATTTAGTCCCGAAGAATTAAACGTACTCAATTTAGTCCTCTTAGTTTTCAATTCACACCCAATGTGATCCTCCGTTACAATTACCGTCTATCCACCGTTATTTTGAGGACAAAAAGGTCAATTTACTTTGTCCATTCCCGTTTCTTCTCCTGGTCAACGTTGTTGGAGGCCCTCCGCCACGCCTTTAAGAATTCCTACTTAGTTGAACTCTGTATCGCGACTTCAGAACCTCCGCTGATCAAACACACTATTTTGCAGGCGACGCTCATGGATTCTTCCGGAAATTTAGGGCTGCTTCTGCCGCCGCTTCCTCCTCATCCTCACCAGCTTTCCCCGCACAACCACCACCGCCACCTCTGCCCCCGCCATAACCACCAGCATCTTCGATCACATTGTACCCAACTGCCCACTTCACAGCTTCTTGTTAAAGCCACCGAGCCATCACTCGCCTTCCTGCCCTCTTTTCTCCCCTTTTCCTAACCATCTAAACCCACAACCCGTTTCCTCTTCCCGATTTTTTGGCATTTCGAATTTACTGGTCCATGAGCTCGAAATCACACTCTCCGACGAAGGTTATGTCTTCTTCCAGGAGGCGATTGGCTGTTCTCGCCGGCGAAGCACTGCCTAGGCCATCCAGAGCCTTCGTCAAGCCTCCCCCAGGTCCGCCTTCATCAATTGAGTGATCGGCCGACCGCTGCGACCAATCGCGATCGGAGATGGTGGAAATTCCAGTGACTCAGCCTCTGATGTTGGGGAGGGGTTGCGATCAACTGGCTCTGGTTTTATTGACGATCGACGTCCACCAATTTGCGAGAACCGGCGTCCACCATGTCCCGGAATTTGCGAGAATCGGCGATTGCGTCTGGCACTACAATCTACAGCACTATCTGGTTTAGTTATGCCTTTGTTCGTGTTTTTGCTGGGAGAGTGGCTACTGGAATGAAGGTCAGGATCATGGGTCCAAACTTTATACCGGGAGAGAAAAATGACTTGTATGTCAAGAATGTCCAGAGAACTGTTATTTGAATGTACAGTGGCTATGGTTGGCCTTGATCAATTTATTACGAAGAATGCAACTTTGACCAATGAAAAAGAGGCGGATGCCCATCCTATCAGAGCCATTAAATTCTCTGTGTCACCTTTTGTGCGTGTTGCTGTTCAATGCAATTAAGGTTGCGTTACTTGCGTCTAACCTTCCCAAGCTTGTTGAAGGATTGAAGTGTTTGGCCAAATCTGATCATATGGTTGTCTGTTCTATTGAGGAATCTGGTGAGCACATTATTGCCCGCTCGTGCTGGTGAGCTTCATCTTGAGATTTGTTTAAAGGACTTGCAGGATGATTTCATGGGTGGTGCTGAAATCATTACATTTGATCCTGTTGTCTCCTTCCGTGAAACTGTCATTGAGAAGTCATGCCGCGTTGTGATGAGCAAATCTCCCAACAAGCACAACCGTCTGTATATGGAGGGGAAAAGCATTTTGCGAGGGGTGCCACCTGAGGGGACACGGTGAGGGCTGAGGAGGATATGGAAAGAATATGGTTTAACAATTAAAATGACGGTATTGCCCTTCAAAATAACGCCATATTAATGAAAATTCTAACGGAAGACCGCATTGGGTGTGAATTGAAAACTAAGAGGACTAAATTGAGTACGTTTAATTCTTCGGGGCTAAATTGAGTATTAGCTAATAGTCAGAGGACCATTTTGGGTATTAACTCTTTTTTTTTTATTTTTTTATTTTTTTTATTTTTTAAAGATTTAGTGTCTTAATTCTATTATTGTGTGCAATTAGATAACCTATTTGACCCTTATTATATGTGCACAATAATATTGCATATACACACACACACGTAATGCATATATTATTTTATCAGATTACAAATCAGATTACATAGGAAAAATATTAACTACGTATTTGGATATTTTGATAAAGAATGTGCAATGGTGGACAATCAAATTTCTTATATTTATTGACGATTTTTAACATGACAGTATGACACCAAAAATGATAAATATGTAATTGAATAAAGTTGACAGATTTTCAATAAGCCAGTTAAAATAATCACACCCAAGATTAGATGTGTTTACTTTCATCTTCCCGAAATGTTGAATCCCCATTGCCCAAGCCCGAGGAATTTACTTTTCTTGATATTACAAAATGTGATTCCCAATGTGACTTTCGTTAACCTTAACTTTACTAAGTCAAATATTACACCAAACGTGGAAATAATAATTTCCACCTTTTTCTCCCAAATGCTCTGTCGGGTCGGGGTGTGGGGACCCTTAGGGTTGGAGTTCAGCTTTTTAGAAGAATAATTTCCACCTTTTAAATTCTCAAAAAAATTAGAACTTTGCTTACTACCCAACGTCTTTTAAAAAAATAATGTTTTATTTAGTAGAGCACTGTCAATTTTTTTATGACACGATCAGTTAACCAATAAATATATTTAAAATTAAAAAAAAAAAAAAGAATCAAAAAGTTAATTAAATTTCAAAAATAATATTTAAAAATAAAACTCTGGATTGGTAAAACCACTAAATTATATTTGATAAACAATAACTATTGTTTAAAATAACTGAATAAATTTTTTTTTTGGGTACATTTGGAGCCCTCATAAGAAGGAAAATAAATGAATAAATAATACTCGGTATAATCTGCTATTCTGCTAGTTCGGTAAAAGAAAAAGGTCGCAAAATCGTAAAACTACATGAAGTTAAAGAAAACAAAATACACTGCACCAGCCAGGAATCGAACCCAGGTCTGTACCGTGACAGGGTACTATTCTACCACTAGACCACTGGTGCTGAATGTTTTAGACTTTTAGATATTTGTAAATTACTCTTTCAATACCGCCATCCATCCAACTAAATGTGTATTTTGGTTCACACTTTTGTGTCTCTTAAAGACTAAAACGTGTAGAATGCTGCTTTAGAGATTGAATGATAAATTTAAAACTCGTAAACAATCAAGATTCATAAAAGCTCTAAATTTTACCTGAAAAGTTAATTAGCTTTCTAAACTTATAAAAAGTGCAATTATATCTTTGGAATAAGGGTCAAATTAGCCATCGAACGTAACGAGAAAATGCAATTGAGCCACTCAACTAAAAAAAAGTGCAATTAGACCATTCAACATTGTAAAATCATGCAATTTGTCCCAAGTAACCTGCAATGGCAGGTTACCAACAAGTAATTAATTAAAATTTATTTTAAAACGGAAAACAAAAAAAAAAAAAAGAGAAAAAAAAAAAAAACCAGCAACAGCTCCGGTGATGGCGGGTCGTCAACGGCAGCCTTCTCCGACCTCTCTTCCCCTGATGCGTACAGATCGACAGCATACTTCTGTTCAGTTCAAGTATTAAATATGAGTTTTAGACATCAAAGGAAAAGGGTTTACAGAAGTTGTCTTCCAGAAAAGAAACATACCCAGACAAAACATTTAGAAAACCCTGAGATTCAGGAGATAAAAATGCTTGAACTGCCATGCACAATCCTATCAGAAAAACTATGTTAGTTCCCAATGAAATCTTCACTCTCTAAATATGCATGGAAAGCTTTAGAAATACATTGCCAAGCCATGGGCTCCATATATGAGAAAAGAAGGTCTTGATTTTTAGAAAACATGTATACCTTAGAGAAAGAGAGACGAGAGGAGGCTGTCAATGCTGATCAGGGTAAGAGAGGTTGGAGAAGGCCGCCGTCGACGACCTGCCATCACCGGAGCTACTGCTGGTCTTTTTTTTTTTTTTTTTTTTTTTTTAAATAATTTTTAATTTCTTTTTAAAAGTTCTAATTTATTACTTGTTGGTAACCTGCCATTGTAGGTCACTTGGGACAAATTGCATAATTTTACAACGTTAAATGGTCTAATTGCATTTGTTTTTAGTTGAGTGGCTCAATTGCATTTTTACGTTACGTTCGATGGCTAATTTGACCCTTATTCCTATATCTTTTAACATATTATATTGATGCAATGAAGTTCAAAACTCAGTAAATGACATACTATTACAGGCTATTAGGGTTCCGATATCAATTTTATCCATAGTTCAAAAACGCCGTCATCATTTCTTCAAGTAAAGAAACAGTGGTCGTTATGCTCAGAATAAAATAAAACTACAATGTATCTCAAATGAAACTAAATAATATGTCTCACATATTGAGTGTATATTGTCAAATGAAACTGTAGTTAAATTAGAATGATACTTTAGTTGTACTATAATGAAATTATAGTGTATCTAAAATAAAACTGAATAACAGATCTCATATATTACGTGTATATTGTTAAATGAAATTGTAGTTGAATTAAAATGATACTCTAGTTGTGTTGTAATGAAACTACGACATGTTAAAAATGAAACTGAATAACATATCTCACATATTTGAGTATATATTGTCAAATAAAACTGTAGTTATATCAAAATGATACTTTTGTTGTACTGTAATGAAACTATAGTTTATATAAAATGAAACTAAATAATAGGTTTCACATATTTGAGTGTATATTGTCCAATGAAACTATAGTTAAATTAAAATTATACTTTAGTGGTGTTGTAATAAAACTGCAATATGTATAAAATAGAATTCAATAATAAGTCTCACATATTGAGTGTATAATGTCAAATGAAACTGTAGTTGAATCAAAATGATATGAAACTAAATACACTATAAAAGCAAAATTCATTGGACAAAACCAGTGCCCCACTTTTTTATTAAAAGAAACGATACCGTTTTGGACCATTATCTACAATAAAATTTGCCAAAGCCTTGTTGGGTTTAAAAGAACTTTGGCAACAATATAACCCATTAGGCCCCTGTAAATTATAAAACAAAAGCTACAATAGTTATATCAGGGACTTTTTCTCCTTGTACTTTCCTTTCAAATTTTTTTTTTAAGTATTTTTTTCTCTTTCTTTCAAACAATACTCTTTATTAAAGACTTTTTTGTATTTATAATTAAATATTAACTAAATGCACAAAATAAAACAGGTAGTAGTAATTCCATTGAACAGCCTATGTTGCAACTAACATCAACCAGATTTAGATTGATGCTTAGATGAACTGAGTTCAGGCAAGAGGAATACCCCTTTGGCACTTACACTGATACACCAAAGTTCCATGGCAAAACACTAACTACATAAACATATAGACATAAATTCATAAAGTACAAGTAAGGTCAAAAAGAGGGGCAGGCTAGCTAAGAGATTTCTGTACATGATAATGCAAGACAGAATCCTAATAACTATGAAGCAACAGATGATCTTGCCTAAACCTAAAGATGGAGGTGTACATACGTTAGCAGTTTATTTATGTTCCGGCTCCGGGTCTGATTGTTTGGGGACCACAATGCCGTTATTCATCCTTGTTCGTGCTTCTGCAAACATCCTCTGTTGCTCAGCCAACGCTTCTTCTTCGGTCATTTCAGCTACATTGTTCCACTTCCCAGCCCTGACGGTATCCTGTAAAGGAAGCACATACACCCAAAAACATAATATGTAAAAGACAATAATCACATAACCACTGATCAGCGAGTTTGAAAACTAGGATTGAACCGCTCTAACTTAGTTTTTTTTTTTTTTTTGGTTAGACCACAAGGTGTCCTGAGCAGGCCCTAACTGTAACTCTGTAAGAGGCACCTTTAAGGCCGTACCATACTCAGACTAATCCTCGTCGCATTGGGCCGGCCCAATTAAGGGGCAAAGTGCTAGCCAGATTAGTTTCTCCATACAAGGGCGTTCGAACTCCTGACCTCTCTTAAGGCTCTAACTTAGCTATTTAATTTGTGTTTGTATAGAAACTAAACTGAAGATAATAATAAGGAAATAGAAGCCAGTACCATGGTTTCAAGCCTGTGCTGTTCATACGCAGCATAAACTTCTTCAATATAATCCCCAAAGCCTAGGACCTGGTGAAGATGTATTTGAAACATGATGAGGTTGTATTCAAATCATTTCTAGAAGCAAAAGTCAAAATTTAGGTGACTTCAAATATTTCGGAATAGTTAAAACTTTGCTCAGGAAAATGGACTGGCCTCTACAACTCAAATTGGTGTCCCGTGCAATAGAATATTCATGCAGTTCAAGCCATCCACTTTTAAGTCACAATAATAAAATGGAACATACATACTAACATCGAGAATAGACAACCACAACTATGGCATGACTAATAAAATTTAAACCAAAAGCAGACTTTTTGCATGAAGAATGTTTATAACATTAGACACTAAGAAGGGCACTGGTCGTAATCTACTGTCAGTAGTCCACAATATGACATTGAAATAAAATAACAAGCAAGGTAATCTATCAGACAGCTAATAAACCAACAATGTCTAAACACAAAGGATCAGTCAATTACCTCGAGGGCCTTGAGCACATGCTCAGGAGCAATTGTTCGTCTCTCTTCTTTATTACAAACTTCATTTGATTCTGATGATATTAGATTAATAAATTCTGCAAGAGAATAAACAATTTAGAATTTCTAAGACGCAGGGAAATCATTATTTATCCTACATAAATAAATATCCCAAAAAAGAAAGATTGCAATTTTAAGCTTATGTTTTAATATATCTCAATGCCTGTAGAAATTTAATACATGGCATTCCCACAACCCCAACAAAGAAGCAGTACCCACCCATTATCATCAAAGTGTAAAAAGATTCCAAGTTGCTTTATAAGCAAAAACTAATTAAGTTTGAAGACCTACATAATGTATCAACAAGTTTAGAAGGCTATATAACAGTATTATAGATGTGTTTCATGAGCACTTGTGAAGATCTACAAAAAGCTATTACAATACACAACCAAGGTATCCGAAGAATGTGAAGTAAAAAGAAACATGTGTCATTTCACGGTTGAACAGGTTGAACAGGTTAAACAGATAGATATATCATATTGGGGATCACGTGATCAAAGAGCCACACACACCAGCAAAAGACTACTCACCTACACAACATTCAATTAACAGATCCTGAGCATCTCGAGCAACACGAACATCTGGTGGTAGCATCTCTTTAATAATTTTTGTCATAGTTGCTGCAAATAAATCAAGGGATCAATAAAGTAAGACAATTAAGTTCAACTTCAACACAAATACCTCAATCATCAAAGACAGCGAATTTATTCAAGTCCAAGGTGTACACAGTATTTTGAGCTACACAAAAATAGACCTCATGTAATTTGGTTCACAGTATTTTGAGCTAGTTTAGAGGTGATATATATCGGTTTCGAGTATCTCTATCAACATCCAACACTTTACTATCAATAATAATAATTACAAAATAAATAAACATAAGTCAGCATGTACTTGATTTTTCAAAACATCCATTAGCTCAAAGTTTAACAAAAATAAGCTTCACTGGGAAAAATTAGGAAAAGAAAACATCTTTGCATAAAAATTCAACCTGTGGCAAAGCCATGAATCAACTACAACGCAGCACCAACAAAAACTACAACAACAAATCGAGAATTCAAGACACAAAACTGGAAAAAATAAAAACCTTTGGGAAGCGAAGCATCCTCTTTCGATTTACCAACGATGTCCATCGATTCCATCTTATCCCTTGAAAAAAATCTGATTCAGAATCAAACTAACAAAGATCTACAATTACAGAAGCGAAGAAATCAACGGATTAGCAGATCTAAACACCAGCGCAAGGATAAGAAATGCGAAAAAACTTACTAAAACCAAAGAAAAATCAAGATCAAATCATTTACCTTACAAAAACTAGAAGATCGGACAGGAGAATGGAAAAAATTAAAAATCCGGCAAAGGTTCGGCCGATTAGAGGAGAAGTAGCAGTGGTTGCCGGTGGTGGTGCAGGTGATGGTGAATATAGAGAGCAGAGGAATTGCGATTAGGGCAAAATTTCCTCAAAGGCGCGTAGAAGGATGGATTTACCACGCGCTGCAGGTAAGAAGTGTGGGGCATGAAGTACTGATAAGAATCTAACGGTTGGTAATTGGGACGTGATACCACGCGGAGAGTGCAAGCGTGATGCCGAGGGCAACCGGAATACAATTTCACTATTTATATATGGAGTAGTTTCCGAGCAAATTATTTACGGCAAAATAACTCTTTTGGTCCCCCACTTATGAAATAACTATAGAGTGCAGAGAAATTGCGATTGGTGAATATTATTTGCTATATTTATTCTAAAATATGATTTGTTATATTAGTATTTTTGTCCGTGCGATGCACGGAATAGATTTGTTGTAATATATTAAAAATATTTGGATTGATATATAATTATTTAAATTATAATATTAAATATTATATAATACAATTGAAAATGTAATTTGGATCATTTGTGTGTTTTGATGTTACATTGCTTGAATTTGAGCAAATAATTGCTCAAATTAATAGCTAATGTGTAGATGTACACATGCGGTGCAAGAACTTTAAAAATTTTATTTATCATTGTTTAGTATTTTTTTTATAAATTAGGCAAATGTGCTCGTTCTCTAGCAACTAAGTTATATGAATGCAATTGCTATCTTAATTCATTTGTATGTAAGATATATATTTTTTTTTTTGTCTAGATATATAGCAATTTTGTCATTTAAAAAAATATAATATCAACGATTGTATTTAGACATTATTGAAACTTCTTTGTAGACGACATTGGTAGTAGCAATACAATCTTGTCCATCATCGTCTAGAGCTAACACCTTCAATTCATCAGGATGGTTGACTCGGGTGAAAATATATAATGGTAGAATATTAGTCAATTAGCGATCCTTTTATATTTTAAGTCAATTAATAATATCATATTCATTTTTAGCAAATTATTATTTTCTATTTTTAGTCAATTAGTCAATTAAATTATCATATGCAGTGATATTTTTACCTAATTTCCGTTCCATTTCTAATTGATGATGTATAATATTATTATTGAAATATTTTCATTCCATTTTTTAATTTACCTTTACTATTGTTTAAAATATGGATGATAGGGAATATTCCTCGGTATGACCTCCCTATATATTCACACTCTCGCTTTGTAGTCGGGTCGGGATCAAACGGTTCGAGTTAACTGGTCAAACACTGAACAATTATACATGTAATCATTTGTATAGAATTCTACTCATTTTCCTGTTCATTTTTCAAAAAATAAACCAAATACACAAAAATAATTTCTGAAAAATGAATCAAATACACAAAAAATGAATCAAATACAAAAAGACAATTTTACATTATTACATTATTACATAATAATAATAATAATAATAATATAAATTTCCTGTTAAGCAATTTTCTGCTGTGCAGCCAAATATTGAAAAGAAAAATGTTTTCAAAAAATAACTCATTTTTCATAAATCATTTTCTTACTTTCCAAATGGATGTTAATATCTGTACAATTAGGGTCTGTTTGGAAACTCGGAAAATGACTTCTGGAAAATGAGTCATTTTCCAGAAGTCATTTTCCTTTCCTGTGTTTGGTTGCACAATGGAAAACTGTTTTTTGGTGTTTGGTTCATTTTCCAGAAAATAATGGAAAACTGTCTTTTGGTGTTTGGTTCATTTTCCAGAAAATGAACAGAATGACATACTTAAACATTTTAATTATTATATACCGAATAATATATTTTTATTTTTGTTTGTAGAATATAACAAATTTTATTACAAATTATATGTAACATAAATTTTGATTGTATTTAATTCTATTGCCATTGCTCTCTATCTTTATAGTACTAAAACTATTGTCACAATATGACAATTTGAAATCACAATTACATGTTAGAAACAGCATAAACGCATAAATAATCAAGTCTTGAAAATGAAAGTCCACAAAGTGTTAGGATCCAATATAACAAGTACTAGGATCCAAAAAAATAAAAATAAAAAAAATTGCAACTGGTTTCGCATCGGAAACCAGAACTGGTTTTTGATGCGAAAAACCATTCACTGGTTTCCAATCGGAAACCAGTGACTGGTTTTCCGCATCGGAAACCAGATCTGGTTTCCGATGCGGAAAACCAGACTCACTGGTTTCCCCAGCCATAATATTTGGAAAAAAAAATAAAAAAGAAAAATAATATACCTTGTAGCTTTTCTAGTGTTGGTGAAGCTTTTGTGGATTGTTGGAGGAGATGTGTTGGTAGTTCTCTGTTGAATGTTGAAGGAGGAGGTGAAGTGGGAGAAGAAGCAGTGAAGGGAGAAGAAGGCTTGAGCGTGTCTACGGATGTTGATTGAAAGATGGAAAATGACTTCCGCAAAAAAAAAAAAAAAGGAAGTCATTTTCCGGATTTTAGCTCTCATTTTCCATTGACTAGCTAGCATTTTTCTTTGACTATTTCATTTTCAGCCTTCCCAAACACCAAAAATCAGGAAAATGATTTCCAGAAGTCATTTTCCGGATTTCCAAATAGACCCTTAATTTGTTAATTGCCATAATAAGTTATAATAATATTGTTAAACTGAACTAATTAAAAATAATGTGTCCTCAGTACAAAAGTTTTTATAATTGACTTAATAGTTAACTATTAATTTTTATTGCCTAATAGAAATTGTCAATTATTAATATTATTATGGTAATTATTGTATGCCATGAATTTGTTCCTATATTAGATTATGCTTATATATTATTTACTCGTATTAACCATCACTATTATAGATTAGTATATAATTCTTTATATATAATATATTATTAAATCTAATCATCGCTACCTTGGGTTGTGATAGGAGATTTTAATGATCTCCTTTATCAACATGAGAAGAATGGGAAAATCCACAGCCGTATAGTCTCCTTCGCGGTTTGGGGGAGGCTGTGGATGGTTGTGGTTTGATACAGTTGGCCATGAGAGGCTATCAGTATACTTGAGAGAGGAGCAAGGGTACTAGTAACTGGATCGAAGAGAGGTTGGATAAGGTGCTGGTAACGACAACCTGGGTGACGTGAATGGGATTGCAGGCGTGTAAAATGTAAAAACTCGTACTTCGGATCACTCGACACTCTTCCTTAGTATTAATGCACCATACATGCAAAGGGGTAGGCGTCCGAGGGGTTTTAGGTTCGAGATGGCTTGGCTTCTGGATGAAGGGTGTAGGGGTGTGGTTGAGACTGCCTGGCAGGATGAGAGGACTGAGGGGTTGCTGAATTGTCAACAACATTGTGGTGACAGATTTATGCGGTGGGGTGGTGATCATTTTCAGCAGTTTGGGGACCGCATTAAGCAAGTACGTAAGAAGCAAGGGGAGATTAGACATAGACGAGATCAGGCTGCCTTGGCTGAATTTCACAGTTTGGAAAATCAACTATCCCAGTTGGAAGCCCAGGAAGATGCATTTTGGAAGCATTGGCTCCGTGGAGCAGATGCCAACACAAAATTTTATCACATGTATGCTTCTGCTCGCAAGAAAAAGAATTCTATTGATAAGATAAAGAATGATGATGGGGTGTGGGTGGATGGGGAGAATATGAGATCTGTTATTTTGGTTTATTTTAAAACTATTTTTGGCTCTAGTAACTCTGTGTGTACTGTGAAGGTTTTGTGCAGTGACCGGGCCCTTGTGGCTCAGCTACGTGTCGTTTCGGACCGAGTGTTACGGGCCTTTATGGCTCGGCTCTTTGGGATCGTTTTGACGCACGTTTTGGCTTTGATTTCGTTGAATTTGGATTAAAAAACGAGTATGCTATGAATGATTTTGAGAAATTGTTGATTTTGTGATCAAATGATGTTCTTATTGAGTAAAGAAGCATGATCCTTTGAGAATAGGATTTATTATAAAAGCATGATTAAATTATATTATTTGATCCATGAGAATAGAAGCATACTTGTTGAGTGAAATGTATAGGAATTGCTATTTTTTCAAACCAAGCATGATGATATATCCTTGAATACTTCATGTTAGTTTATACATGATTTAGAAGCATGTTATAGAGCATTTGACATTTCACATGATTCATATTTTGAAAATGCATAAGGGACCAACGTGAGTCCAAGAATACTTTCAAAAACCATAAGCATGTGGTATATCATTCTTTGATGCATTGAGAAATAATAGAATTGTTGCATGCATGAGATTGATGCATGAGAGATATATTTATGTATTATCTATATCGGTGAGGTTTTGGAGGATAATGTTTGGACTATGTTCCTCTCGGGAGATATTTATGGACATTGCGGTCCCAGAGTATGTAACGCGGCGTATTCCGACGTTACGAGGTTGGAAACTTCCTGCCGGGCTTGGAATCCTGGTTAGGGGGTGTGCACACTAATAGTTCGATACCTGAATCCACAGAGTTTGAACCACGAGATTGGTTCTGTAGACGGTAGGAGATATTGGGTCGGAATTATGCCGTTCCCGATGGGGTAAGTCACACTTCTGTGAAACCCTTAGCCGTCTACGAGTATAAGAGAAAGAAAGAGAGTCAACAGAGACTCAAGTATGAGAGTCAATTTAGACTCGATAGAAAAAGAGAGTCAAGAGAAACTCGAGAAAGTAACAAAGAAACCTCCATAAAAAGTACTCTATTATATATATATATATGAGTGTATGACTATATTATTGCACTAAATTGCATAAGAACATGGATATTTAAACGCACTAGATTGCATATGAGTATGAGTATAATGTTTCACTAGGTTGCATAAGAGTATGATTATATTGTTGCACGAGATTGCATATGAGTATGAGTATAATGTTGCACTAGATTGCATAAGAGAATGATTATATTGTTGCACGAGATTGCATATGAGTAAGAGTATAATGTTGCACTAGATTGCATAAGAGTATGATTATATTGTTGCACAAGATTGCACATGAGTATGATTATATTGTTGCACGAGATTGCATAAGAGTATGATTATATTGTTGCACGAGATTGCATAAGAATCATGATTATAATGCTATACATGTTTGTATACGAATAGAGCTTCGTAAAATATTGTTATTTGAGAAGTTTAACTTGAGATATTCCCTTGAGCATGATTATTGTGATGTAATAGAAGTTCTACTTAATATGTTATGTGTTAAAAGTGTGGAAGCATGTGAACACCTGATTTATATGGTCTTTTAGCATGACCCTATCTGTAAGCATGAATTGCTTGATAAGCTATTTGAGAAATCTATTTGTTGATGAATATACATGATCAATCTTATACAAATATAAGCATGTCAGCTGTTATTATAGGGTGCAAGCATCTAGAAAGTTTACGATAATCTAAAGATGATTTGAGATTAGCTTATTTATATAAAAATATCAAATGTTTTCCAAGTATATGTTAGAATGCTTTACAGGGTTGAGTGTGGTTATACTTAGTTTTGTGCTAACGGGTGTTTTTCTGTTTGTCTATGTGTTGCTTGCAAAACTCCTTTTAGGTGAGCCCAGCAGTGAGAAGAGATCGAGTTAGATTAGTCTCTTAGTCTGAGCTGTCTAAACTCTAGTTCTATTTATGATGTCTTTATGGATTTAGACTTATGACCCTATACTTATGATGATGTTTGTAGACTGTTTTGGGGTGACGTATTTCTCCCCTTACTTTTCAGTATTTATTTTAGTACATAGACTTAAATCGTATGTTATAGTTTTACCCCTTAGCCTGTGCAACCACCAAGAGTGGTGGTTGTGGCGGTGACACCCTCACTACTTTCATCTAATTTTTCGCTGCTTAGATTGTGTTAATAACCGTTTAGAGAGATAATCAAGAGTTAGAAAAGTGGGGTGTTACAAGAATTCCTATTATTCCAGACGATGAGGACTCATGGTATTGGCTGAGTGACCTAAAAGGAATTTATACAGTTAAAAATACTTATAGGCATATTGTTGGTGACTTTGTACATGACCCAGGTACTTTTGATAAATGGGTTACATTATGAAAATTGAAGGTCCCGCCCAAATGGAAAACTTTTCTATGGAGAGCTTTATGTGATATTCTTCCCACCGCTAATAATTTGCTTATAAAGAGGGTGGAGGTGGATCCAACATGCCCAATATGTGGTTTAACACATGAAGATGTTATGCATTCTCTTGTTTTTCGTGAATATTCTAGGCTAGATTGGAATATTACGGAGTTACCCATCACAAATATTATAGCTAATTCGTTTCCTGTATGGCTCATGGGTGCACTGATTACTTTGACAGAGGAACAAAATGGCATGTTGGTTGCCGTGCTCTACCATCTATGGACCGCCTGGAATGCAGCGGTATGGAATGGAGCGTTGCCACGGCTTGGGTAGGTGTGGAGGCAAGCTGCTGCCACTATACAAGCGTACGCACAAGTCCACTAGTGCACGCCTCGGCAACTATCGGCAGCAGCGGATGCGGGGATGGCTCATGCACGGCCGAGATGCTACATCGATGCGGGGTATAGGCCGGTCACCGGGGAGGCAACGTATGGTGTGGTGTTACTCAAGCCGGATGGTTCGTTCAAGGCGGCGACAAATAGCAAGCTCCCATGCTGCTTCTCACCTCTTATGGCCGAGACACTCAGTTGCAATGAGGCTTTATCTTGGCTCAGGGAACGAGACGAATTGGATGTGGATCTCCTCACAGATTGCTCAGAGTTACGAAGTTCCTTGTGCACAAGCTCCACGACTATCTTATCTTATGTTGGGGTGGTTGTGGACCAGTGTAGGGCGTCAATATCTTTATTTGATTATTGCTCGTTAAATGTTATCTCTAGATCGATTAATTTGCATGCTCATACTTTAGCTTCAGTAGCTTTTGATCAGGATCATTCCTTGTATTGGGACTCCGTCCCTCATGACTCCATTGCTTCAATTCGTTCATTCATTGATATATGCCTTTGGTTGGCTTTCAATATATATATATATATATATATATATATATATATACTACTAATAAAAACAAAATCATACTTTTGTAATTTTCCGCTCAAACTATTGCTATATAAAATCTAATAAAAATTACATGAATTGGTCCTCCGACTATTGTGATTACAATTAAACAAAATATATTCCCTGCAACGGTCCTCCGACTAGTAGTTTACCAGCAATGGTCCTCTGACTATTGTGATTTTCCAACAATCGGAGGACCATTGTAATTACTTAATATAACAAAATATATTTCGTGCAACACACAGGTGAAAAATACTAGTAGTTTATAAAATAATTTGCCTACTATTGTTCCCTATCTTTCAATAAAGGGCAAATTATTGCGTGGACCACGGTCCACATAGCTGTGTGGATTATGGTCCAAAACGACGTTATTTTGATGTTAAAAAATTTATTGCTCCGTGCGCGTGTTAGTATAATGAACATTTTGTGGTAAGATAATTTATTTTATGAGTTAGAACAATTTGGAGTAAGATAAATTTTAATAATTATTTATTATTTAATTACATTTTAAACTTTAAATAACATTTTAAAATTTAACTATAACAATTATTTTTTATAATTTAACTTTGAAATTTAAATATTTCATGTAACCATTTAAAAAACATTTTAGAATTGAAAAGTTCCAAAAAAAAAAAAAAAATTAATTGTTGAATTTAGACAATTTTAAAAATTCAAAATAGAATTTACAAAAAAAAAAAAAAAAATCAGTTCAAATCGAAACCGTTGGTTCTGGTACTGTATGTGGAACCTATATACAAGGTTTCGGTTCCGATTCGATCGATTCCAGAGCCGAGGACCGTTGGTTTGGAACCGAAATCGAACCGTGGACATACCTAGTCTACACAAAATTAAATGGACCATGGGACCATGGTCCATGGCAAATTATTGTGTGGACTGTAGTCCACACATGTGTGTGGACCACCGTCCTAAATGACGTTTTGACGTTAAAAAAAAAAATTCTTACTCAACGTGTGTGTTATAATAATGAACATTCTGGGGTAAGATAATATATTTTATGAGTCAAAATGATATACTTTATTTGTCAAAATAATGTACTTTATATGTGTTAGAATAATGAAATATTTAGGGTAAGATAATGTATTTTATGAGTTAGAATAATATACTTTATGTGTTAGAATAATGTATAATGTATTTTATGTGTTGGAATAATGAAAATTCTAAAGTAAAATAATGTATTTTATGAGTTAGAGTAATGTACTTTATGTGTTAGAATAACGTATTTTATGAATTAGAATAATGTATGTCTTTTATGTGTTAGAAATAATAAAAATTTTTAAAATAAGATAATGTATTTTATGAGTTAAAATAATAGTTTATGAACTGTCTATATACACTACGGTCCATGCAAGAATAATTGCATTGATAGATCCGCCGATTATGGCCCCGACCTGATGACTTTGAGTACAGGGACCGAGTCAATGCATATCTGTTCCCTGTCGTGATGATCGTCATTGAATGTGAGGAAAATGGAAATACTTTTTCAAATATTGTCTTGAATTTATATCCCTTACATGGCGTTTGGTTGGACGGGGGGAATTATGTGGGAAAGGAATTGTAATTTTATGGGAGTTGAATTACTAGGAATAAAGTGGGAATTTAAATTCCAGTGTTTGGTTGACAGGAATAGAATTACTGGGAATTTCAATTCCAATGTTTGGTATACATGAGAATTGAAAGGGAATAAGTAATATAAAGTCCAAAATGCCCATTGTTGTTGTTAAAAGGAAATATCAGACATTCATTTTAGGTTAAAAAAGAGAAGGGTAATTTTGTCTCATCAGTATTTTTTTTCTTCCTAAAATCTTAGGAATTAAAATACTAGGGGGGGACATGGGATTTTAATTCCATGAAAATGGGGGAATTGCAATTCCATGGAATTGCAATTCCCTCCAACCAAACTACGAAATTTAATGGCCTTTGGAATTATGTGGGAATTAAGTGGGAAGGGAATTTAAAATCCCTCCAACCAAACGCCCCTTATGCATATAGGGTGGGTTAAAGAACAACATCATGTAAAAAGTATGGACAAATTAAAATTACATATTTGAGTTAATCAATAGTTAATGATTTTAATACAAAATATATATAATTTTAAATTTATAATACTTATAAAACTATATCACACATTTTCTTATTTTTTTTAACAATTTTCAATCATTGATTAACACAAATAAATAGTTCAGATCATATCTCAATTTTTACTAGATAACATGTTCTCAAATCTCAACTAAATCCTTATGTGTGTATAAAGACAATCGTTATGCTGTGGAACCATGCCCACCTTATTTCCAAACGACGCCGTTTTCATGTGATTGAGTAACGGTGTCATTAGTGGCATCGTTATCCTCTACAATTTATATACTGTAGTTTCATAATTTCTATACTGTAGATTCATAAAATCTATACTGTAGATTCATAATTTCTAAATCGTAAATTCATAATTGAAATACAGTAGATTCATAATTTCTATACACTAGATTCATAATTTCTATACTGCATATTCATAATATCTGTATTGTAGATTCATAATTTATGTACTGTAGATTCATAATTTCTAAACTGTATAGTTATCAAATTATGAACATATAGTTCTGCGATTTGTTAGTACAGAGTTCAACAATTGGGAATATGAACATCGAAAATTCTGAACATATAGCTCTATAATTATGAACATATATTTATAAAATTATGAACATATAGCTCTATAATTATGAACATATATTTATAAAATTATGAACATATAGCTCTATCACATGTTCACAAACCTAATACTATAGATTCATAATTTAAATACAGTAGATTCATAATTTTTAAACTGTGCGATTACAAAGAGAGAAACGTCGTTAACGGCAAGTGAAAAACAATTTTTTTATTGATATATGTGCAAATAATTCATATATTACCATAATAATTATTAGGTAATTCATATATCACGAAAACGACACCGTTGCAAGGTGGGCACGGTTCCACATCATAATTTGCCGTATAAAGACTCCAGCAGATTGTAGACTTTAGACATGTGACAATCATTATTGTGTGGACCATAATCCATATAATTGTGTAGATTATAAATAAAAAGTATTTTGTATATTATTTGTGTACATAAAATATATTATTTGAATACTGAAAGTACATTCTTTTACAGTACATTAACTTAATTACCATAATAATTATTAGGTAATTATACTATTATTATGCAATTATACTTTTATACCTTATATATATATATATATATATATATATATATATATAGATTTAGGTTCTCGTGCGGGTGAAGGCTTCAGGTGCGGTTGTGCGATTTAATCTGAGCCATTCATCTCGCTTTAATCAACGTCCAGGATTATCAAAGTTTTTTAAAAAAAACGCGGTGGTAATTTTGTAATTTTTGCATCTAGGTCAAAATTAAAGTGAGCGGATCTGTGATTAATGTGCGTGAGTTTTGTGCTTAATGTGCGTGTGGTTTGTGCTTAATGTGCGTGAGGTTTGTGCTTAATGTGCGTGGGGATGTGCTTAACGTGAATAGTTGTTAAAACTTAAAGTCTGTGAGTTAATACTTAAAGTGCGTGAGTTTTGTGCTTAATGTGCGTGATGTTTGTGCTTAATGTGCGTGAGTTTTGTACTTAATGTGCGTGAGTTTTGTACTTAATGTTAGTAGTTGTTGAAACTTAAAGTCTGTGAGTTAATATTTAAAGTGCGTGGGGTTTGTGCTTAATGTGCGTGAAGGCTGTGCTTAATGTGTGTGAGGTTTGTACTTAATGTGCGTGAGGTTGTGCAGACGCTATCATTTGTGTAGACGCTATGTGTAGACGCTATCATTTGTGTAGACACTGTGTGTAGACGCTATCATTTGTGTAGACTCTGTGTGTAGACGCTATTATTTGTGTAGACGTTGTGTAGACGCTATCATTTGTGTAGACACTGTGTATGCGCTATCTTCTTCCTGACACGAGTTTTTTTTTTTTTTTTTTTTTTTTAATTTTTATTGATTTGAGCCGTTGATTTAGATTTGATCAACGGCTGAGATCTAACCGCACAACCGCACGGGAAGCTATATCCGCACATGAACCCTTCCATATATATATATATATATATATATATATATATATATATATATATATATATATATATATATATATATATATATATATATATATATATATATATATATGGAAGGGTTCATGTGCGGATATAGCTTCCCGTGCGGTTGTGCGGTTAGATCTCAGCCGTTGATCAAATCTAAATCAACGGCTCAAATCAATGAAAATTAAAAAAAAAAAAAAAACGCGTGTTTGGAAGAAAGCCACCGCATAAGTGTTAGATCTTAAGCACAAACTCACACACATTAAGTACAAAACCCACCCACATTAAGTACAATCTCACGCACATTAAGCACAAAACCCACCACATTGTTGGATTGTGCTTATGCATGGGTTTTGGTAGACGCTTTTGGTTTTGGTAGACGCTTTTGGTCATTTAGACGTGCTGCATGCTTCTTCATCCAACACACATCAAGCACAATCTCACGCACATTTCACAAAACGCACGCACTTTAAGTATTAACTCACAGACTTTAAGTTTCAACAATTACTGATATTAATCACTACCCTCACACACATTAAGCACAAACCCTACGCAAATTAAGCACAAACTCTACTCACATTAAGAACAAATCTCACGCACCTTAAACACAAAAGCCCACACTTTAAGTTTTACCAACTACTCACATTAAGCACAACCCCACGCACATTAAGCACAAAACTCACGCACCTTATGCACAAGACTCACGCATATTATATACAAAACTCACGCACATTAATCACAGAACCCGCTCACATTAATTTTGACCTAAATACAAAAATTACAAAATTACCACCGCATTTTTTTTTAAAATTTTGATAATCTTGAACGTTGATTTAAGCGAGATGAATGACCCAGATTAAACCACAAAATCGCATCTAAGCAACCTAACCGCACCAGAACCTAATTATATATATATATATATATATATATTCTGCTTCTATGTCGTAATTAAATCAAATAATAACGTCACCTAATATACTTGACTGAGTTTGCGGTTCTCTAATCCCTATCGTAGTTAGTACAGATATTGACGGTAGCAGTTCTTTTTCCAAGGTTGAATCTCCAATTCTAAAGGTACTTCACACCTCAGCTCAACAGCGTATTTGAGAGGATGTAAATCATGGTAGCTCAGCTGAACTATAGAGGCTATACTTTTGCTTACTGTGGACGACAAGGAGCCTCCAACCGAAAGTGAAATAAATGAAAATTTTATTTGGGAAGAATAAAATGAAAATTTTGTCAACAAAGTTTAGTATAATTGATTCGTCATCTAAGTTAAAAATTATAACAGGAGATGGTAGTGTGAGGTTTGAATTATACTAATTAAATAGTAAAATATAATTTTTAATAATTTTGTTCATACTCTCTTTATGAACGAACTAAGTAACAAACAAAATATGTATACTTTATTCATATTTCTTCTGTTTCTATGTCGGAATTAAATCAAATGTCACCTAATATACTCTTTGGACTGAGTTTTGGCGCGGTTCTCTAATCCCTATCGTAGTTAGTACAGATATTGACGGTAGTAGTTGTGATTGAATGTGAGGAAGACTTAAAAGACTCCAAACGACTTTCAGAAAAAAGACTCCAAACGAAAGTGAAATAAAATGAAAATTTTGTAATGGAGTTACAATTCCTTTCCCACATAATTCCTCCCCTCCAATCAAACGTTCTGTTAGTGTAGTTGGTTTGTCGCCTGAGTTAAAAGTTGTAACCGGAGTTGGTAGTGTGATGTTGGAAGGTCTGGATTGGATTCCTGGTGCGCACATGAAGACTAGGATCTGTCTGGTAGGGATAAGGTCACGTGAGCTTAGGATTAGTCCGGTGAAACTAAGATCACCTAAGTTAAAAAAATGAATGAAAATTTTGACAAATTTTTAATTTTAGTTCCTTCTTTATATTTATTAGGGCTTTATACTTTATCATCCTTAGGATTCCTACTCTGAATATTATTGTAGCTCTATTTTTTAGAGTATCTCTTATATCCCTATAAATACATTCATGAGTTAATTTTATTTTTGGTCCTAGATTTATAGGTGACAATCCACTTTAAGTTTTTTTTTTTTTTTTTTTTAATTAGAATATTCACTTTTGGTCATAATATTATTGTGACATGACTATTTTTTTTTTATCCTTTATCAACAAAACAGTTTAAATATCGTTAAATACAAGGACATTTTGATATTCAATTATGGATTTTTTCAAAAAAAATAAACATAAAAAATATAACGGTTCAACCTACTTTGTATAAAAAAAAATTGAAATATCTTTGTATTTAACGACATTTCAATGATTTTCAAAAAAAAAAAAAAAACGACATTTCAATGATTTTGTTGAATGAGGATTAAAAATGGTCATATCACAATAATACTAGGACTAAATGAGGATGATCTAATAAAAATGGACTAAAAAGTAGACTGTCACCTATAAATCTAGGACCAAAAATGAAATTAACTCATACATTCATTCATGTGTTGATCAATAATAAAACTCTTTCTAGAAATTTTTGTTTTTATATGGTATCAGTCATGGTTGCAGGCGCTAGTCGGGCGGTAGAGTAGCGCCTAGCGCCTAAACGGCCTAGGTGGGCGCCTATGCGGCTAACTAAAAAAAAAAAAAGCAGTGTACGTGTGTGGGTGTGTGTGTGTGTATATATATATATATATATATATATATATATATATATATATATATATATATATATATATGAAAGAAATTAGCAAGGCGGAGCCGACCGGGTTAACTAGGCTAACTCGATCGAATTGGACGAGTTAACTCGGTCGAGTTAGGCACTAGGCGGCCAAACCGGCCGAGTTAGGCGTTAGGCGGGCGCCTAGGCGGTCGATTGCCTAGGCGAGCGCCTAGGAAAAAAATCACCACGGTCTACGGGCGCCTAGACCCATTTTTGCAACAGTGGTATCAGTAGACCAAAATGATACATGGCTGCCAACTCACCTTAGCCCCAATAATACTCTACAGAGAGTTCATCATTTTATCTCTCTCAAACTTACCTCATCCAATTATTTATTCTGAAAAACACAACTTTTTCATTTTCTCCGTGCTCAAAATCTCAGTGGATATATTGATGCCACGTACCCAAGAGAGATAAACCATATGCGGTAAAAAGTGAACCCCTAAACCAAATAAAACCAAATGAGAACAAATCCTTAGGAGAAATTAATAACCAATATCAGTTTTACATATGGACAAACCAGACGGATCATATCATATTTTTAAAAAATATGGTGATATTTTCGTAATTATCACCAACTTTACAATGAAATCTAGAATAGTAAAATCTGCACTTCTCAGAATTTTCTAAGTTTGTACATCTAGTATTAACAAATTGCACTGCACATTTTGTGCCAATGACTTTGTGGTCTAGTGGCACGAAGTATCTCTCCCAAATGTGAGTTCATGGTTCTATCCCCAGTGAGATCGGTATTGTCTCTTTGTGCTTCAGTAGGTTGAGAAAGTAGTTATGAACATATATAACATTGTAACAGAGTCAGTAGTACTCAAAAAAAATATTACCCATTTTGTATTACTATTTTGCACATGAAGTATTAAAAGATTGCACTTGTAAAAATGCAAAAGTGCAATGCACTAGGCAAATTATTGCGTGTAGATGTGTGGACCACGATTTAAAATGACATCGTTTTGACGTTAAAAAAATTTCCTTACTCCGTTCACATGTTAGAATAATGAACATTGTGGGATAAGATAATGCATTTTATGAGTTAGAATAATGTACTTTATAAGTTAGAATAATGTACTTTATATGTGTTAGAATAATGTACTTTAAAAAAATGCCGTGGCATTATGGTAATTTTAATGACTGGATCTTAGTTGTACTATGAACTCTTTATCTTGCAAGCGCATGTTGATATTTGGTAATGATAGTTTTTCCCCTACATGTTTCATGTGTTATGAGATGTGTGTCGTAGATTCTCATGTGAAAATATTGAACAAAATATTACGGAGTAATATTTATTTTATTTGTAGAAGGTTCATGAGTAGTATCTTTTGTTCTAGTTCCATAACTTGTTTACTTGATAGTAACAACAATGACTTTGCAGGTAGTCTGAATACTAAGTGTTTTTGTTGTCAAGGTTGATGTTGATTTTGCCTTTAATCCAAACAGGTTGAGTCTAGAAAATGAAATGAATTGTAAATTTATATTAGTTCTAATATATTTAAAGGATACACAATAAGTATTTTACATACAAGACAAATGAACGTTGCAATAGTGACTATTTTTAAAATTTCTTCATTTTCTGGATTTGCAAGATTGATTGTGGAATTGTTGTAGTCTCGGCATCTTTTCAATGCGTTAAGTGCGTCACGATGTTCTATTGCCATACATTGGAACTTTTAATAATGAGTTGTAAATGTAGTTATGTAAGATAATGATCTAATTACATGCATTTACATATTATTATCAGCATAAAAGCATACTAGGCTAGTCCTTTAGGCGTTCTACTCGAGATACTTTTGGTTCAATCATTATTGTTGAGTACTTGTGGATAGAGAAATTTATAGTTTATTTAATGAATAAAGTTAGATAAAGTTGTAAAAATTAATACATTTTTAGTTTGGGGATTAATGGGGTGGGGGAGACCCAGCTAGGCTATTCCCGGGTATCTAACGTTACAAAACGCACCCGGTCCGTTCTCAAGAGATCTGTAATGCACTCAGGCGGCTTGTTGAGTTTAATCCAGTCACACTAATTTCTTGGCGCCATCTTAGCGAGCTCGTCCACGATAGTGTTATTCTCACGCGGTGTGTGGGAGATATCAACTATCCACTCCTTCGTAAGCCATTCTTTGCACCATCTGACCAAATCCCTACAGTTTCCTAGGGGTTCAGTCTCGCCTGTGAGCCATAGTACCGTTTGTTGTGAATCCGTGAAGACTCTAATCTTTTTCTGACCAAGTTTCCAAGCCCATTTCAGGCCAAGGTATACCGCCCATAATTCACCTTCGGTCGCATTGCTTGCTCTTGTCGTGCAGCTGAAGCCTTTCATTCAGTCTCCATACTGGTTTCGCATGATGCCCCCACAGCCTGCTAACTTCTGTTCTGAAACGAAGGAGGTGTCTGTGTGTAGGATTGTCCAACCTTCCGCATTTTGTAGGACTCCTTCGTCTTTCTGTTGAACTGTGCCGGGAGTCCTCTAGTGGTTGAAGGCCTTCCAAATCTCCACGCGTTGTTCACATATCCATGCAACTTTGCTATCCAGCTCTCTTTCTTCATGTCTAAACACCATGTTACACCTCCATTTCCATATCCACCAAGCTATAAGTGAGAAATCTGCATTCCATTCTCCATGAGCTTCGTTCTTCAATTTACCTGCAATATTGACATCAAGCCAAGCATCATAATTCATAGAGAAGAACCACCTGAAAGCCCCAGGGGTAAAAATACTTCCCAGATTTTTTTTACTTCGTCACAATCCCGTATGCAGTGGCTTAGGTCCTCCTCACCGTTGCCGCATTGGGGGCATGTTGCATCGCTAGTGAAGCCTCTCCGTCTTCGCTCCAGGTTTGTCATCAATTTCTTGTGTTTAAGAAGCCACATGAAGTTCGAGATTTTCCTTGGAATCTTAAGTTTCCAGATTGTTTCCCAGGCTTTACTGCGTTCCCAGTTACCGTCATTAATCGCTAGGTCATAAGCTGATGTTACTGTGCATCGGCCGCTGCATTCAAGTTTCCAGTATAGCTCCTCCGTGATTATACCATCTTCTTGCCTTCTTTCCCGGATTTGGGCTCCTTCCCGTCGGATGTGGTCGGCTTCGCACACCCCTCTCCACAGGTTTGAGCTTTCCTTTTTCCTCGTGAAGTTTTGGGTTCTTGGTTTTCCATGCATGTATTTATCATAAAGTACTCTAGACCACAGCGTGTGATTCTCGGTGATAATCATCCAGCCAGTTTTGGCTAAGAACGCTAAGTTCATCTCATTAATTCTTCTTATTCCAAAACCACCTCTTTTTTTGGGCATGGTCACCAAATTCCAATTGACTAGGTGCGTACCATCTCCCCAAATAAATGTACGAATTTTTTTCTCAATAATGTCGCACACCCCTTTTGAAATGTACATAGATTGCATCATAAAGTACGGCACCGCGCTTAGGACGCTTTGTGTTAGAGTAGCTCGCCTAGCTATAGTCAGGTGTTTCCCCTTCTAACCTATCAATCTTGTATCTAACTTATCCATTAGGGGTTCAAAATATTTTTTAGTGACCCTTCCATGGATAGAAGGAACCCAAGGTATCGCCCTAGGTTTTCAGTACTAATAATCCTTGCCTCTTGCGTTATAGCTTGCGCAAGCTCCGCATCAACATTTTTTGAGAAATAAATATGGGACTTCTGCAAGCTAACTTTTTGTCCCGAGAAAATTTCAAAGTCAGCTAGGCATTGTTTAACAATCTTCATTTGGTCCACTGTGACTTCTGCAGTTAGCACCATATCGTCAGCAAAGAATAAATGGGTGATTTCGGGTCCATATCTTGAAAGTTGACACCCCTCCATTTTTTCCTTTGCACTTCTTCCTTAATCATGCGCCCAAGACTCTCGATGCAAAGAACAAACAAATAGGGGGAAATGGGGTCCCCTTGTCTTAGTCCTCTAGTTGGATAAATCCAGTTCAGTTGTTCACCCTTCCAAAGGATAGCAAGTCTTGGGGTGCTCACGCACTCCATAATGATATTAATCCAATGGTCTGGAATTTGAAGGTCCTTCAGTGTATCGAGTAAGAATCTCCAAGATAGCCTATCATAGGCTTTTTCCAGGTCAATCTTCAGGACCATCGTTTTGATTCCACTTCTTCTGGTTCTCATAGTGTGCAGCAGTTCTTGATAAATAGCAATGTTATCTGTTATTTGCCTTTGCGGGACGAAATTGCTTTGCTCCTCCCCCACAACCTTTCTCATCACCTCCTTTAGTCTGTTAGTAATAACTTTGGTGATCACCTTTTACTTAACATTGCACAGACTAATCGGGCGAAAGTGAGTCACCAGTTGCGGGTGTTTAACTTTCGGGATCAGGGCAATGATTCTGTCGTTCCAAATCTGGTGCATCTTTGCGGTGTTGAAAAAGTTCCTCACCTCATCAGACAGATCTTTCCCTATCTCGTTCCAGGCCTTCTGATAGAACCCTGCATGGAATCCATCTGGGCCTGGAGCTTTGTAGGGTGCCATATCAAACAGACTAGCCTTAATTTCTTCCATCGTGACGTTCCTGCATAAAAGCAAAATATCGTTACTATTGAGCATATACAAGGGTGACCGAACATACCTTTGAGTGATATCATTAGTTCTTTCTGTGAAAAATTAATACATTTTAAATCATCTTAATAAATAAATATGATTTACTTTTAAAGTTAACAACTGTGATGTAATCCAGAGATATTACGAGGTAGTTTCCTACTTCAATTTCTTGAATTATTTGAATACCGTATTTGTCAACAAATCTTCCCCAAGTAGTTAATATGATTGACTTCAAACTGTTTTATTTATTTTTCTATAGTATTAATAAAACACTTGGTAAATAAATATATATAACATATTTTGTATTATAACTTTGATATTTAATTACAAGATAGTGTAAAAAAAAAACAGTGAACAATGTAGTAAATATAATGAATTTGAAAGTAATGAATCTTTGAATTGTAGAAAATAAATATAATATAACTAATGCAATTATATACCTCTTTTTAAATTTTTTGATAATGAATAATTTTTTTGAATAAATACATTATAGACATCTAATTCTAAATTAAAAAAATGCATATGTATTATTTTTAGTTGTAGCTACAAATTTATTTAATTTAATAAGAGTAATAAAGTGGGGTAATTACGTTTTCTTCCACAACAATGAAGTCATTGATTTATTTATTTATTTATTATTTCTGACGGTAATAACGTTACCGGTAATAATAATATAATAATGCTATGAGAGAGTAACAATAGTTGTATTGCTTTTTGTCTCAGTATAGAAAGTACAGTCCCCTGCTCAGCTGAGTGAAGTTCTATTTATGCTAGGTCCTAATGGTAACAACATGAAGAGACATCCTTGGGGAGCTGAGCTAACGGCAAGAATATGAAGAGTCATGAATGAGGCGTTGAGGCTTTAACTCTCTCTCATCAATGGTGGCTTCAATGACAATAAATGTGACACCTGTTGGAATTCTAACCGTTGGAGCATCCATGCGGTGTCGGGTCAAATATGGTGCCGGGTCAGATGCACACTTATGATCCGGGTCGGGTGTCAGCCCTATTATCCTGTCACCAGTCCCCCCTACTCCTGAGTCTACGAATGTGTTTGAGTTGACTTGGGAGTAAGGCTGAATAAATCGTGATACTGTGCCATCCTGATTGAGTTAGGATATGCGATTTTGTTTTCCAGATCCCTTCCTGCCTGAGCAATTTGAGCACCTTTGTATCAGCTCTTGTCACCATCCGTCGGTTTCTGCGGTTTAACATTACCTTTTTTTTTTGCGGCGAGGGCCGGCTTCGGGTTGGGGCGCCGCCTCAGCCAGCCTGGCTGAGGCGGGTGCCTCGCCTTGAGGCCGAGGCACTGCGCTTCGGCCACGGCCGAGAGGCACCCCGGCCACTAGGCCGAGGCGTGCGCCTCGACCCCTCTTTTTTTTTTTTTTTTTTTTTTTTGAGTGGTCGAGGCGACCCGAGGCGTGCGCCTCGGCCTTGGGCTGAGGCGCGGCCTCAGCCATTTGGCCGAGGCGTGTGCCCCGGCCATGTGGCTGAGGCGTGCGCCTCGACCCTTTTTTTTTTTTTTTTTCGAGTGGCCGAGGCCACGAGGCCGAGGCGTGCGCCCCGGCCTTGGGCTGAGGCGCGGCCTCAGCCGAGGCACTGCTTCGGCCATCTGGCCAAGGCGTGCACCTCGGCCTTGGGCTGACGCGCGGCCTCAGCCATCTGGCCGAGGCGTGCGCCTCGACCCTTTTTTTTTTTTTTTTTTTTTTTTTTGTTGTTGTTTTCGAGTGGCCGAGGCGTCGCCTCGACCAGGAGGCCGAGGCGTGCGCCTCGGCCTTGGGCTGAGGCGCAGCCTCAGCCGAGGCGTGTACCCCGGCCATGTGGCTGAGGCGTCGCCTCGTCCACTTGGCCGAGGCGTGCGCCCCGGCCACTTGGGCGTGGCGTGCGCCTCGACCCTTTTTTTTTTTTTTTTCGAGTGGCCGAGGCGTTCGCCTCGCCCCCTTTTTTTTTTTTTTGTTGTTGTTTTTGGGCTGAGGCACGGCCTTAGCCGAGGCGTGCGCCCCGGCCACTTGGCCGTGGCGTGCACCTCGACCCTTTTTTTTTTTTTTTTTTTTTTTTTTCGAGTGGCCGAGGCGTGCGCCTCGACCCTTTTTTTTTTTTTTTTTTTTTTTTTTGAGTGGCCGAGGCGTCGCCTCGACCAGGAGTCGTTGAGACGCTGCCCGGCCCCCCTTTTTTTTGTTTTTTTGTTTTTTATTATTTTTTTTTATCGAGGCGCCCGCCTCGGCCTCAGCCGATAGCCGAGGCACTGCGCCTCGGCCTTTTTTTTTTTTTTTTTTTTTTTTTTAGAGTGTAGTAACGGCCGTGGTTGATCGAATGTGGTTTTGAAAACCTTTTTATTTGAGAGCGAAGTAACCTGGGCGGACCATGATTTCTAAATACTGTTTACATGTCTGGGTGGGCCACGACTACAACGTATTACTGATAATATCTAATTAAATTTTCTGAGTTCCGTACCCGATCGATCATCCTTGCAAATGGTGTGGACTTGTGGATTCTTTCCACCAATCTTTTTGCATGCTTTTACGTAACAACTGCGGGCTGCTCGCTGGTTTCCTTTGACGACCCCTATCCCATTCGGAGTAGGGAACTTCATACACAAGTGTTCCACCGACACTATGGCCTTGAGGTCCTCCAGTGCCGGCCTCCCCAAAATGATGTTGTGCGCACAAGTGAGTCTTACCACGATGAATTCCATGTCAAGTTTGCGAATGTTAGGGCTCGTGCCTATCTCCACTGGTAAGGCCACCGACCCCTCCGTCTCCACTGAATCACCCGTAAATCCAGAGAGTGGGGTACGTACTTCTTTGAGCTGGTTCCTAGGTATCCCTAACTTGGTGAAGGCATCGTAATACATCACATTGACTGAGCTTCTCGTGTCGACTAAGATGCGGCGGACAATGACATCGTTGACGTCCATCTCAATCACCAGGGCGTCACGATGGGGTAGCGGGCCCTCTGAGAGGTCATCATCAGAGAAGGTGATGGCCTCATGTCTTTGTTTCTTTTCTCTAGGAAGACTCACCACTTCTCCCACGTATATCTGTCGGCTCCACTTCTTTCTTTCTGCGGTCGTGTCGCCCCCTGCGGGTCCACCATAGATAAAGTGTATAGTGTGCTTCTTTTGTCGTCTGGGCGCCACCTCGGTTTCTTTCTCGCTATCACTCTGCTCAGATATTTGGTCGTGGTATCTTTTTTTGGCGTTTGAGGTGGACGGCTCGGTGCCATCCTCATTCATCCAGACATTTTTTGGTGGATTGTGTTGCGGCTGTTGCTGCTGCTTGGATCGCTTGACGAAATGTCGGAAGTAGCCCTGCTGGATGAGGTCTTCTATTTGTCTCTTCAAAACGTGACACTCATCCGTATCGTGTCCGGCATGCCTATGAAACCTGCAGTACTTTGTTTGGTCTGCCTTTGGGGAGACCTTCATGCACTCCTCGGGGAATTCTATCATTCCCATCTCCTCAGCTTGCTTTAGAATGACACTGACGGGATGGGTAAGAGGAGTTAAATTACGCAAGGGGACCAGGCGAGGTCGTTCGTAGTCTCGGCCCTTCCCTGCGGTCGGGTGGTTCGAGAGTGGTGCCTGGCTGGGCGGACCAGCTTTCCCAGGCTTCCCACCTTTCCTACCATCCTCTTCGTCCTTCTTCTTCCTGTCGACGTTCTCTGCTTCGGCATAGCGGCTAGCCGTCCTCATCAGATCTTCATAAGAGCGGGGGTGGTGGGCGTTCAGCTGCTTGTGAAAATACCCCGATCTCAAGGCGTGGATGAATATCGGGATCGCCGCCTTGGAGTCGAAGTCGTAGACATTATTAACTTCCTTTTTCCACTTCATCAGGAAGTCTTTGAGGCTCTCGCCTCTATCTTGCTTTACCACACAGAGGTGAGAGAACGGTTTCTTACGCTGTATGCTACCCGAGAAGTACGTTAGGAAGCTTTTGTACAACTCTCCAAAGTTTTGGATCGACCCATCCGGGATGGTGTTGAACCAATCTTAGGTCGTTTCATCCAGGGTGGACAAAAATGCTCGGCACATGATGGCGTCCCCTGCCCCAATCATTACCATAGCGGCCTTGTACCTAGTCATGTGGACACGTGGGTCCGTGGCTCCCGTGTACGCCTTGATGGCGGGTAACCTGAAGTCCCTCGGCAGAGGTACGTCCATGATACTTGGGGAGAATGGTGCTGCCATTCGTACCTCGGGTTCCGGCGACTGCTCCCGTGCCTCCACCCTTCTTGCTAGCTCCTCGATCCTTCTTTGCAGCCTTTCGACTAGGGCCGACTCGTCAGGGTTCCGGCGCGGGGCCGGATGCCGCTCCTCCATGTGTGGGGCTAGTTCATCGGCGCGCCGTCCATCTGAGTGTCGACGCGGAGCTGGTTCCTCGACGTTTCGTCCCTCTAGGTGTCGGTGTGGAACTCGCTCACCAACGCGTCGTTCGCCCGCTGAGTGCCGACGCGGAGCCGGCTCATCGACGCGTCGCTCCGCCGAGTGCCGACGCGGGGCCGGTTCGCCGAAGCGTCGCTCATCCAAGTGTTGACGCGGGGCCGACTCGTCATCGTGCCGGCGCGGGGCCGGCCCACGAGACTCGCCCATCCTTTCTGTGGGCGATCTTTCAGCTTCTCTTTCCTCGTGTCGGCGAGGGCCTCTAGCGGAAGACCCCTCGGCACGCGATTCCGGCCTTCGCCGAGCGGGCGCCCCGTGTCCCAACCGTTCTAAGGCAGAGCGGGAGGGCCTAGGTTGCCGTTCGGCCGGTCCGCTTCTTTGGGTGCCCTCTCCCGGGCCCCCAGTCCTAGTGCGACGCCCTGCGTCCCTCGCGGCACGGGTTGCGTCCTGGGCATCCACTCTTCATGGGGATTCTACCTCTATTTCCCGAGGCCGCGGCGGGGGCACTTGGCCTTGCAGTCCCACCGCCACTTGGTTTAGTGCCGCCGTCACTGCTTGCTGAATGGTTGCTTGGAGGCTCATGACTTGGTTCGCCCCTCCATTGTGCGGTTGGTCTCGGAGGTCTCCTCCATTGTTGAGTTGGTCTCGAAGGTCTCCTCCATTGTTGAGTTGATCTCGAAGGTCCCCGGGCCTCCCGTTGTTGAGATGTTCTCGGAGGTCCCCTCCGCGATTGTTGGTGAGTAGGTCACGGAGGTCACCTGAGGCGTTGCCATTGTTCACGTTGCGAGAACCGTGGGAGCTGCGGGACGCCATTCTTTCAAGCTTGCTGTTGAAAGAGAAAAAGAGTTGTGTTGTAGCCTGCTTGAGTATTGGACTCAGGCTCTCAATGAAAGCACCAATGACGGTAATAACGTTACCGGTAATAATAATATAATAATGCTATGTGAGAGTAACAATATTTGTATTGCTTTTTGTCTCAGTATAGAAAGTACAGTCCCCTGCTCAGCTGAGGGAAGTTCTATTTATGCTAGGTCCTAACGGTAACAACATGAAGAGACATCCTTGGGGAGCTGAGCTAACGGCAAGAATATGAAGAGTCATGAATGAGGCGTTGAGGCTTTAACTCTCTCTCATCAATGGTGGCATCAATGATGGCTTCAATGACAATAAATGTGACACCTGTTGGAATTCTAACCGTTGGAGCATCCATGCGGTGTCGGGTCAAATATGGTGCCGGGTCAGATGCACACTTATGATCCGGGTCGGGTGTCAGCCCTATTATCCTGTCAATTTCCATTCGTTGTTGAGACAAATTATTTTTGGAGTTTGTCAATGACAATTTTTACAATTGCTGTAAATAGAAGATGATAATAAATAATTCAAAATATATGCTTACAATAGATATTGTTATAATGATATAGTAAAAATTAACTTACAAATTTTTAGAAGTTTTCATGCATTGATAAAATTTTGGGAATGATGTGTGAACTTGTTCAATTGAAGCCAGTGGGATGTCAATATTGTCAATTATTTGGACAATGGTCCTACCATTTACGGGGCGTTTGGTTGGAGGGAAGGAATTACGTGGGAAAGGAATTACAATTCCATGGGAGATGAATTACTAGGAATTTAAATTCCAATTTTTGGTTTACAGGAATAGAATTACTAGGAATTTAAATTCCAATTTTTGGTTTACAGGAATAGAATTACTAGGAATTTCAATTCCAATGTTTGGTATGCATGCGAATTGAAAGGAAATAGGTAGTATAAAGTGTTTTTCTTCTTCTATTTTTTTTTAAAGTCTAAAATGCCCATACTTGTTATTGTTGTTGTTGTTGTTATTGTTGTTGTTGTTGTTATTATTAATCCTAAATGACCAAATTCAAATTTTTCTTTTGAAAATTTATGTAACACGTTGTAAACAAATTCTAAAATTGCATAACAAAAGCAATAAAATAGATAAGAGAGTTTTGAGAACACATATTTGATTGAGGTTGACCTATTGATTGACGTTCTGTGTTGAGAGTAGAAGAAGAAGACACACTATAATCGAAAGAAAGCGGTCAAACATTAATTTTAGGTTAAAAAGAGAGATGAGTAGTTTTATCTCAAAGTTAAATTTTTTCTTCCTAAAATCCATAGAATGGAAATACCAAGGGGAGTATGGGATTCAAATTCCATGAAAATGAGGAAATGGAATTGAAACTCCCTCCAACCAAATGAAAGAATTTACTTGCCTTCGGAATTATGTGAGAATTAGGTAGGAATGGAATTGTAATTCCCACCAACCAAACGCTCCATTAGAGTCCAGGTGTAGTTTTATTTCTGGTCAACAACTTTGTAGTTAGGTTGCGCATGTCTGACATGACGTAAAAACAATTTTGTCTGATTAAAAAAAAAAGAATAGTACAGTATTTGTAAAGTAATGTACAATTATATCATTATAGAAATACATACAAAAAATATAAATACCATAATGACGTAAATCATTCCAATAATGCAAAACCATAATTGAAATATTGAGTCTCGTTATAAATAATCAAAAAAAGATTAATTAAACCAAAAAAAAAAAAAAAACTTATTTTACCAAAAAAAGATTAATTAAATGCAAGATAATGATTTTCAAGGTTCCTGATTTATAATCTTTGATGCTCAACTTTGAATTCTATGTATTTAGTTGGGCTAATTATTCTACCAAAGTTTATGTTAAATTTTATATTGTAGTTTTTAAATACAATTTAACATATTCGTAGTATATGTTTAACAATTATACTAATTTTTAAGGGATGAGGTTCGAACATAAGACCTTTCTTATAAAAATTAATTAATGAATAAGTTGAGAATAATAAATAGTTAACAGAATATTCCGTTACTAATGTTTATACTAACGGAATGCAGAGTTATTTTAAGGATAAGGAAGAAAAAATAATATAATATAATATAATAGAGGGTAAAGAAAGAAAATCATAAAAAATATTAAAATCAAAATAATATGAACAATTTATTTTAACAAATAATTATACAACATTTTTTAGTTCCGGGTTTAACTTTAATGGCTCTTAATTTGTAGATTTATAGATATATATAGTGTGGATACCTCAATCATTTATTACAAGTTTTTTTTTTTTTTTAATTCATAAACAACTAAATATTAAGATATAATCTGTTTCTTTTGGCTTTCAAAAAATATTAAGATATCATTTTTAAAAATTTTGCTCATACTCTCTTTTTTAACAAACCAAGTAACAAAAAAATATGTATAAAGTTATTCATATTTCTTCAGTTTCTATATCGTAATTAAATCAAATGTCACCTAAAATAGATTTTGGACTGAGTCTCCACTTCTCTAATCCCTATCGTAGTTAGTACAGATATTGACGGTAGTAGTTGCGATTGAATGTGAGGAAGACATAAAAGACTCTGGCTGATTGTAGACTTTAGACATGTGACAATCATTATTGTGTGGACCATGCATGAACCATATAATTGTGTAGATTATAAATAAAAAGTATTCTATATATTATTTGTGTATATAAATTATATTACGGAGTATCTAATTACTGAAAGTACATTATTTAAAAGTATATTAATTTATTTACTATAATAATTATTAGTCGATTATATTGATATATGTACAAATAATTCTTATAATTACCATAATAATTATAAGGTAATTATACGAATATTGTGCAATTATACTTAATACCTTAAGTATAATATATATATATATATATATATATATATATATATATATATATATATATATATATATATATATATGGTCACACTCTCATGCGAACGGTCGTCCAGGCGAAAAATAAGAACCATTCAGCGCCGTCCACGTGATCAGATCAACGAATCAAATATTATTTTTAAAAAACAACGCGGAGGCATTTTCGTAAATAACTCAAATTTTGGTGCATGTAAATGTGTTATAAGTGCAAGTAGTTGTTGCACCTTTATAAGTAAAAAGTGCAGGTAAAATCACTTACAAGTGCACCTACTTTCACTTACAAGTGCATGTAATTTTACCTTGTTAGTATTCATGCACCTAGGTGCAACTACTTATAACTATAAGTGCACCTAGTTATAACGTTAGGTGCACTTAGTTTTGATGCTTAGTGTAAATTTTACTTGCACCTATAATACATTTTACATGTACTGAGGTGCACTATATGAAACTGTTACTTGCTTGTAACATATTTTACTTTCATTTCGATGTTCAATTATTTATTAAAATATCACCGTATTATTTTTTTTTTTTAAATTAGTGTTTCTCATCCCTTAAGATCTGGACACGTGAACGACACTGAATGGTTCTCAATTCTCTCATGGGCGAGTAGTTCTCACCTGAACGCAAACATATATATATATATATATATATATATATATATATATATATATATATATATATTAACATAACATTATCATGGTAATTACCATATGCGGAAGAATAGAAATGATAATTTTTTTTTCTCATAGTATTATATCTTAAGTGTGTGTATATATATATAATCAAAAAATTAATTGTAATTCGAGCCATGTTTAATTGTCATTATATTATTATTATGATGATAATTATTTATTTAATTACGTACCATAATAATTATTAGTCAATTATGCTAATATTTGTGTAATTATACTTTTTTTTTTGGAAGAATATGAGGGTGTAACCCGGTAGACAACTAGTGAGCGTTCCTCGACGTGTGCGTAGCGACGCTACCACGTTGAACTCTAACTCCGACCATGTCTTCCCAGAGCAACGCTCAGACTGAAACTGGTGGAGACTCGCGGACCCAAATACCCAACGAATGGGTTAGCGCGGAGGCCGCGAGCTCATCCGCAACTCTATTCTGTTCCCTGGCGATGTGCTTGAACTGCACCTCCTCGAATCTATCCCTCTCCTGCGCGCAGGCTAAAACGAGGTTCCTTCTTATGCCTGGAGCCTGGCTGGCAACATTAAGCTCTTGTATGATGCTAATAGAATCACTTTCGACGATAACGCGTTGGACTCCTCGAGCAGCCGCCAACCGCAGCCCTTGAAGAACAGCCCAGGCTTCAGCTTCCTCCGCAGAACACGAACCAATATGGAGTGGATTCCAATTTAAATAATAAATAAGAGTGGATTTCATTTTTTGTCATACCATTATAAGGTGCATTCCAATTTTAGTCCACCATTATTTGTCTTGCCACATTACAACCCTCTGTGTTAAGTGTTCCACTTTTAATCAACGTACCGTTAACTTTTCCTTCTCAAATCCGTAAAATTCAAGGGCAATTGCGTCAATTCATGGTTGAAGCTTTTCCTTTGCCCTTTCTTCCCATCCCAGACCATATTTGACTAACGAAATCAGACAATTAAACCTCCGGATGTTCTCAAGACGGGCAAAACACGAGTTTTTTGCACTTTTGGTCCCACGACTATAGTGGCACTATCAGAATTGATCCACGACTTTCGAACTTTGTAATTTTAGTCCACGACTAATGTTTTTTTGGCAAAAATGGTCCTTCCGGCCACTTTTCCGTCAAAATTCCACCGAAGGAAAACTTCTTCATTTTTAAGAGGGCTAAATTTGACATTTCGTTTGCAATAACAACATCAATACTCCAGGTTTGCAATACACTTTATATAAAAGCATATTCTGCACTTTTCGTACTACGCAAATTTAGCCATTTTAGCCCTTCTACAAATGAAAAAAAATTTCTCCGGTGGAATTTTGACGGAAAAGTGGCCGGAAGGACCATTTTTGCCAAAAAAACAATAGTCGTGGACTAAAATTGCAAGGTTTGAAAGTCGTGGATCAATTCTGATAGTGCCACTATAGTCGTGGGACCAAAATTGTAAAAAACTCGGCAAAACACTGCAGAACTTCTTCACCGCCGTCGGAGACGCCTCGATGTCGTCGTCTCCTCGTCTCCTCTCCAGGGCGGACGCCGATTCCATTCCATTCTCCCTCTCCGCAGGCGAGAGCCATGGAACAGACGCTAGTGCACTGCGAGTTCCTGGCCATGAAGGGCGAATCGAAGTTCTGCGCCACGTCGCTAGAATCGATGTTGGATTCGGTTAGTGGAATCCTCGGATCAGAGTCATGGCAGTGCTGAAGTGTAGTGAGATGTAGATTGAAATGGGTATAAGAATTCCTCTGCAATTTGACTAGGAAAGGGAAATGAAAACAAGTGAAAAGCAAGAAAAACCTAAAAAGACCAAAGTACCTCTGAATTTCACGGCCAAATGATGAAAATTCTAATGGTAAACTAAAAGTAGAACACTCAACATAAGAATGCTTGTAATGTTACAAGACAAATAATGGTGGACTAAAATTGGAATGCACCCTATAATACCAAAAATGAATTCACTCAATAAATAATGTTATAATTAGGATGAATATATGGCGAGAATTGAAGTTTGAGGGACATGTTCAATCAGGTCACCAACAATTACACTTCTCTCCAAATGCATTTGAGGACTTTAATGCAACAACAACAAAGCGATGGGAAAATGGAGGGGTCTAAGCTGACGCGCCACAATAATGGAGGGCACATGTTGAATCAATCAACTGAAATACTGGCTTGTAGAAATTTCCGTCCCTGCACCAATTTGGTTATAAAAACTTACACTCAGTTTGTAAATCATTTCAATCAAAGCCAAATACTTGCTCACGTATTGGATTTTGGTATTTCATGGAGATCACTCGGCATTATTTCTCCTTGCCCATCTTCTTCTTGCACTCTCTAGTGGTTTGCTTAACCGTTAATGCCAATACCAATATTTCAACCGACAAATATGCCCTTCTCTCTCTAAAATCAAAAATTTCTTTCGATCCTCACAACATCTTAGCAAGCAACTGGTCTGTTAATAGCAAATCTCCATGCAATTGGATTGGAGTCACTTGTGGCTCTCGCCACAATAGAGTCATTACTTTAGACCTTTTTAACATGAGTCTAGTTGGAGAGTTATCTCCACACTTGGGAAACTTATCATTTCTTGTTTTGCTTAACTTAAGCCAAAACAATTTTTATAATTCCCTTCCTGAAGAACTTTCTCAATTACGACGTCTCAAAACTCTTGAGTGTAGTGGCAATGATTTTACTGGAAATATTTCTTCTTGGCTTGGTCTCTTACCCAAGCTTAGATTTTTATATTTGGGCGATAATAATTTTACTGGCTTTCTTCCCACTTCACTTTTTAATCTTTCGAAACTCGTAATTTTACTGGCTTTCTTTTTAGATTTTTATATGGGTATTTCCCTCTTCTTACAAAAAATAGTAATGAATTACTTCTTCTTCTCCTGCTGCATCAGTGCATACGACGACGACGAGACCTTGGCGGCACCGACACCGGCGGCATGCGCGTCGTAATTCGGCAAGGGGACTTTCCTGGACTCAATGTGGTTGATATCTTCCACGAGCATCTCATAGTGGTGCTTGACTTCCTCCTCCGTCGGAGGGGAGAGTTCGAGGAGGCGTAGCTCGACGTTGTAAGGGAAAACTTAGGCAGTCTCGGCTTCCGGCGGGAGCCCGTGCTCTGTTCCGTCGAAGGGTACTTCGAGAAGGCGAATGGAGGAATATTTGGGTCAGAGAGATTATCGGAGTGTCTTGATGATCAGAATTGTGTTAATATCACGTATAAATGGGGCACTCATGGGGCTAGTGAAGGGAAATTCCTAAACTAGCCTCCAAATTAACGGTTGTTGGATGGCTGAATTAACTAAGGACTAAATTGGTTAACTTTTGATAGTTGGAGGACTTAATTGGGTAAGAAATATAGTCAAGGGACTAAACCGGTAATAAACTCTTTTCGTTATCTTTTCCACTATTGTTACCGTGCACATGCATCCACCATATATTTGCTTATCTTCTTCAATAATAATAATAATAATAACAATAATAATAATAATAATAATAATAATAATAATCCTTTATATAATAAAGCTATATGGTTTGAGAAATATTTAATGTTACAATTAATGCAACAACATCCTTTATTATAAAATAAAAATAAAAAAAATAAAAGCACAACATTTAAAAAATAAAATAGCTATATATTATATAATCATATAAAAAATATACTTTTGAAAAATAAAATAACTATATATTATATAATCATATAAAAAATGTGTTCAATTAGAGTTTAAATTTACACCTACAAAATTTAAAATTTGCTTTCCAAATGTAATTATCTTAGTTATTATTCGTATTGTGAAAATTATAATATAGATGAAATACAATTAAGAATAAATCGATGTAATTATGTAAATTCTCTCTATAAATTCATTTGAATATGCACATAATTAGAGATTATATTAACCATAAAAAATTATAATTTTAATTTTAATTGTAATTTTGTATTCTATAAAAATAATAAATATTTGACCAATGGAAGCTCAAAAATATTATTATATTAAATAATTTAAAATATTTTAGTTTTTCTATTTTTTATTTATATTTATAATAACATAATTTTTTCCCGTGCATCGCGCGGGTGAATTACTAGTAATAATAATAATATACACATTATATATTGGAGTTATTTGCTAGTTATTTCTAAAATATAAATATCAAATTTATAAAAATGTTTTACATTATTATTATTATTATTATTATTATTATTATTATTTACAATAATTTAAATATCTAAATTAAAATCTAAATAAATTTAAAATTTTAAAATTTTAAAATTGACACCTATTTTTTGCGCATCGCGCATAAAATAATACTAGCTAGTTAAATTGATAAAATTGTTTTTGAAAGTTACAGTTGATGAAGATGAGTACATATAAATTAATTTTTTTTTTATTTTTTAGTTGATTGTATTAATTACTCGATATATAACTGCACATAATAAATGGTAGCATAGTTGTTACTTTTGTGACAAAAATGTGGAATCGTCCACCCCAAGCGTCTCCACACCCCGGTCCGACAATTTGTGGAGAGATAAATCATGATGACTCAACTGATTAATAGATGCTAAATTTTTGTCCACTACGCACAAGGAGCCCCTCATTTTGAGAAGTTGCTCCCACACTATCGTTGGTGATACTCGATCCTTAGTCTATTGTCACAATTACCTCTATAATCAATTGAGCTGCTCATGCCGGCAACATAGTTGTTACTCATATCTTGGGGAAGTTGTTTGTTATTGTAATGTGAAGGCTAGTTATGATATAGAGATTCTGTGAAATTATGTCCCTGCATGCCTCCCATTTATTAATTAATATGAAAAACATTTTTGCAGGTGCTTTTCCAAAGGAGATATGCAGTTTGCCATCCTTACTTAATCTTTATTCATATAACAACAATTTTACGGGTACATCTTCATATAAACTAGATAACTTTGATAGATAAATATTATAGAGATAATTATCGAAATAATCTCTTGGCTAGAGTGAAATGATTAATTTGGTCCTTGAATATATATATATATATATATATATATATATATATATATATATATATGTATATATATATTTGTCTAATTAAATCTTTAATTTTGAAAATCTTAATCAATTTTGTCCTTCGTTCGGTCAACATCAAAAATCTATTTAATTCGAGGGTACTACTGAAATTTCACATCACATGCACCATTTCATCTCTTATTAAATCGAAGAGTTAATTACCGAAATGGTTCATTGACTATAATTACCAATTTGGTCCTGAGCAGCCCGGGAAGTAATATGAAATTCCAGCAATACCCTCGAATTAAACAGACGTTTGACGGCTAAACAAACGGAAGACCAAATTAGTTAAGATTTTTAAAGTTGAAGTTAATTACGCAAAATAAAAAAAAAAAATCCAGAACCAAATTAGTAATTTCATTATAGCCTAGGTACCATTTCAAAAATTAACTCGTATTTATACTTGCTAATTTTTCCTCACCCGGCCAAATACTTGTTTTTGGTTGTCTTAGGAGCTATACCAAAGGAAATTGGCAATTTAACCAAACTTGAGATTATATATCTTGGATTCAACAACTTTGGAGGTACATTACAATGTAGTATTTGTTCATTTAAACTTATATCATCCCTACTGAGACTCAAACTATAACCTCTCATCTGAAAGAGTCACTTCGTGTCACTTGACAACAAGGTCATTGGCAGTTATAAATTTATATATATATGACTCTTTATTTAATAGAGTTAATGTCACATGGGGTCATCTGAGTATAGTGGTTTTGCCACATTTAGTCCTAAACTTTTAAATTGACCATTTGTGGTCCTTTGACTTTCAAATTTAACCATTCGTGGTCCAAGTTAACCACTCATGGTCCTTCAACTTTTAAAATTTAACCACCCGTGGTCCTCTTGAAATGACCATGGTTGGTTAAATTTCGAAAGTTGAAGGACCACAGGTGGTTAACTTGGACCACGAATGATTTAATTTAAAAGTCGAAGGATCACAGATGGTCAATTTGATAATTTAGGACTAAACGTGGCAAAACCACTATACTAGGAGGTCCTCAAATGATATTAACTCTTATTTAATATTTTAATGAGCTAAAAGAAGAAGATTAATTAACATTTGGCAGGTGTATTACCTCAAGAGTTGGGGAAACTTCATAGCTTGAAGGTCATAGCTATAACATTTGTCAATGTAAGTGGGCACATACCAGAGGGAATCTTCAACATTTCTTCATTAAATTGGATTGCATTTTCAGGCAACTACCTTGTGGGCAGACTTCCTACAGGAATGGGTTATGCTCTAAAGGATTTAGAAGCCTTTTTTTTGCTTGACAATTTTCTCTCTGGAGTGATACCATACTCCATCTCAAATTGTTCAAAACTTACTGTCTTATCCATTGCCGGGAACGAATTCAGTGGCACCTTGCCTACATTTCTTGGTAATCTAAGGCGACTTGAACGACTATATTTAGGTGCTAACAACTTCACTAACAATGCTGCATCACGAGAGTTAAGTATCATCAACGCTTTGGCGCGTTGCACTTATTTAAGAGAAGTGAACTTAGATGATAACCCATTACATGCTATCCTTCCTGCATCAATTGGGAATCTTTCTTCCTCTCTTGATTATCTCTCTATAGCAGGTTCTGGGTTAAAGGGCATCATTCCAAATCAACTTGGAAACTTAAGTAACTTGATTTATTTGAATTTGGAAAGCAATACCTTGACTGGGATTATTCCACCAATGCTAGGTAGGGTGCTTAAGGTTCAAGTGTTGTATCTTGATAATAACAAATTGAGTGGTCCTATTCCTCATACCCTTTGTGAACTCCAGTATCTGGGTGAGATAAGTTTAAGCAATAATCAACTGTCTGGTGGGGTGTTGAAATGTTTTGGTAATAGCACTTCCCTTAGAAAAGTCTACTTGGGTTCAAATCGTTTGTCTTTTGGAATTCCTCCAAGTTTGTGTTCTCTTAGGGATCTGCTGGTACTTGATTTGAGTTCTAATTTCTTGGGTGGATTTATACCCATTGAAGTTGCAGGTTTAAGGGCACTCTACTCTCTTGACCTGTCATACAATGAGATCTCAGGAAATATCCCGGTCACAATTGGGCAACTGCAAAATTTGAAATCTATTTCCCTTGCACACAATAGATTAGAAGGTTTTATTCCTGAGCAAATAAGTCAAATTGTTTCTTTGGAATTCTTGGACTTGTCTCTGAACAAACTCTCTGGTTCGATTCCAATGTCTTTGGAAAGACTCGCATACCTCAAATACTTTAATGTCTCGTTCAATAGATTGAGTGGTGAAATTCCATCAAGAGGTTGTTTCGAAAACTTCACAAGTGCATCATTTATGTTTAATGAGGAGCTTTGTGGAATTCCTAGATTTAATGTCCCAGCCTGCCATTCTGCCCACCATTCAAGAATTAAAACAAGACTTCTTGCTTCCCTTACATCTTTAGGAGCTGTAGTAATAATTACTTTTGTAATTATTGCTCTTATTATTTCAAGGAAACCAAAGAAATGTGAAGCCCGAAGTGTGATGGGTATCCGCATTCCATTACCAGAAGTAAGGGTTTCTTATTATGAACTCTCAAGGGCTACTTGTGGATTTAGCCAAAGTAATCTCATAGGTTCGGGGGGTTTTAGTTCCGTGTATAAAGGGATTTTGGAAAATGGAACGTTGGTAGCGGTGAAAGTGTTTAATCAATCAGAAAGTGCCCTAATGAGTTTTGAAGTTGAGTGCGAAATTCTCAGGAGTTTGCGCCACCGAAATCTCACCAAAGTGATTGCTGGTTGCTTTATTGACAACTTTAAAGCCTTGATTCTGGAGTACATGTCGAATGGAAGTCTTGACCAATGGTTACATTCACAAAGTAACATCTTAGATATTGTTCAAAGGTTGAATATAATAATTGATGTTGCGTCAGCTTTGGAGTATCTTCATCATTACTACTCAAAACCAGTGGTTCATTGTGACTTAAAGCCTGCGAATGTGCTCTTAGACGAAGAAATGGTTGCCCATGTAAGCGATTTTAGTGTGACAAAGTTGTTAACTAAGGAGGAAGCCTTCACACACACAGAAACTCTAGCAACATTGGGCTATATGGCACCAGGTAAATGTAATTTCAACCTTCAATTTATTCATAAAATTTCAATACTTATCTTCTAAGTTGGCATGCATGCATAGATACCGTCCTTTGTTTAAATTTGTAATTCAATTGTGATAATTGTTGGTTTCACAACTGTAGAATATGGATTGATGGGAATGGTATCTACACAATGTGACACTTACAGTTTCGGAATTGTGGTAATGGAAACATTTTCGAAAAGAAGACCCACAGATGAGACTTTCAACGAGGATATAAGCTTGAAAAGTTGGATAAGAGATTCTGTACCTCATCAAATACTTCAAGTTGTAGATCCCAACTTAATAAGGGTCGAGGATACAGACTTCACTGAGAAATTGCAGTGTGTATCCTCTATATTGGAATTGGCATTGCAATGTGTTATGGAATCTCCTGAAATGCGATTAAACATGAAAGATGTTGTGGCAAGGTTGAATAGAATAAAAGTTCAGTTTCTTAAAGGTGGTGGTGGTGGTGTTGTGACCTCAAAGGTTGGTAGGGTGTTTAATTTCATGAAAATTTGAAATTTTTTGCAGTAAAGTGAAGTCTCATTTTGTGGTTTAATTAAGTTCTAAACTATAACTTTTATTTGTTAACAGATGGTGGAGCTAAAAGTCAGAGGATGTCAACTCATACAGAAGATAGATCAAATATAGAGCAGAAGTGTCTCAGCATATAAATAACCTCTGTAACAACTTTCAGTTACTTTCTGTTACAACTTCTTCTTCCACTATTAGCTCAACTTAAAATGCCTAAGGCCTTTGTATTGAACAAGATGATGAATACATTTTTTCTGTTCTCTCAACTTTCTTCTCTCTGCAAAACTCCTCTGTGAGTTTCTTGAAATGGTATCAGAGCCAACATGGCTTGGCGAGCACCTACCGTGAATATGGTTCATCCGTCGATGTCTACGAATCCGGCGAGTTCAATTCCTGCTTCAATTCCAATGGTGAATCCAACTACTGCAGGCTATGATCCTAAAGATCGTACAGATCCATTATACCTTCATCCGAATGAAAGCCCGGCTCTGCAGCTGGTGACAGTACAGCTAGAAGGACGTTCCAACTATCACTCATGGGCGAGAGCCATGGAAATGGCCCTAAGATCGAAGAACAAGATGGTGATCGTGAACGGATCGATGCCAATACCCAGCACAACTGATCCTAAGTTCTTCTACTGGGATCAATGCAATACCATGATCTTGTCATGGATCCTCAGAGCCCTCTCTCCGACAATTGCTAGAGGCGTTTTGTGGATCAACACAGCAGAAGGGGTCTGGAAGGATTTGAAGAAACGATTCAGCCAACAAGATGTGTTTCGCATCTCTGAGATTCAAGCAAAAATCCACCAAACCAAGCAAGGTACATCTACTGTGAATGAGTATTTCACACAACTGAAATTATTGTGGGATGAATTGCTTGTCTTAAGACCTGTTCCTGCTTGTGAGTGTTCACCAAGCTGCACTTGTGGAAAGGATCTTTCTGAGAAGGTCAGAGCTCATCTAGAGAATGACATGTTGTCAGTTTTTCTCACTGGACTCAATGAAAATTTCACAAACACTAAACGACAGATCATGTTGATGAAGCCACTCCCGGATGTAGGGGAAGCCTTCTCAATGGTTTCTCAACAGGAAAGGCAGGTTACTATGGATCCCAACATCCTAATAGACAACATAGCAGGAGCTAGTGCCTTCTTTACTAGGACAGATGCCAATGCTAGAAAGTCTTTCTCCAGTCAGAAGCCAAAGCCAGTATGTAGTTTTTGCGGATATACAGGGCACACGGTTGAAAAGTGCTACAAAAAGCACGGCTATCCCCCTGGTTGGAAGCCAAGAAACAAAGCTATAGCATCAGCAAATCAAGTGCAGACATCTATTCAAGAAACTGGAGACTCAGAGAACAACTCCACCTTTAATCAAGAAGATTACAGAAGGTTCTTGGAGTTTATGCATCGCGAAAGAAGCAATAACTCTCCTCTGAGTAGTGCACCCCATGCCAATGCTATATCAGCAAACTTCATCCCAGATGCAAGGATGGAAGGTAAATCTGCTGAGCCTAATAATAGTCTAACAGATTCTGAGTTGCCTTGGTTTCTTGATAGTGGAACCACACATCATATTGTGTGTAGTATGCACCTCTTACAAAGTCCCAAGAAGGTCCAGAGTATATATGTTGATCTCCCAAATAGACAAAATACACAAGTATCCCACATTGGGAATGTCCAACTATCTGCTGAACTTATCTTGATGAATGTCTTATGTGTTCCCACATTTCAGTACAATCTGATATCCCTGGGGGAACTGATAAGAGGATCAAATTGCAAAGCATTATTCCATTCTAATCAATGTATTATACAGGGTCAATACCATGGGAGGATGATTGGTCTAGCTGAGCTAAGGAAAGGCCTATATCAGCTTATTTTTCCTGCTTTTTCTCACTGTAAAGCTGCTGTCAATTTGTGTAGTTTCTGGCATTCCAGATTGGGACATGCCTCTGAAGGCAAAATTAGATTTCTTCATACTGTTGACAACAAGATTTGTAATGATAGACCTGTTGTTTGTGAGTGTTGCCACTTTGCAAAGCAAAAGAGGTTACCTTTTCAACCTAGCATGTCTGTTTCAAATAGTTGTTTTGATTTAATCCATGCTGATATTTGGGGACCCTATCACACTCCTACTATCTATGGCCATCAGTATTTTTTGACATTGGTAGATGATCACAGTAGGGCTACCTGGGTTTATCTCATGAGAAGAAAGAGTGAAGTCAAGCTACTTTTGCAATCTTTCTGTGAGCTTGTTAACACACAATTTGGGAAAAATATAAAAGGCATAAGATCAGATAATGGGAAAGAGTTTCTAATGTCAGAATTCTATCAAAGTAAAGGGATTCTTCATCAGAAATCTTGTGCCTACACTCCTCAACAGAACAGTATTGTTGAAAGGAAGCATGGCCATATTTTGTCAGTAGCAAGAGCTCTAAGGTTTCAAGCCAACTTACCTGAGTCCTTTTGGGGTGATTGCATTATGCATGCTGTATATATAATTAATAGACTCCCCTCAGCAGCCTTGGATAATAAGATTCCCTATCAGATCTTGTTCAACAAAGTGCCACAATATCAACACTTAAGAGTTTTTGGTTGCTTAGCCTTTGCTCTTATTCCAAGCTGTCAAAGGAACAAGTTTGCACAAAGGGCCAAGAAGTGTATTTTTCTGGGGTTTGCTAATGGAATGAAAGGATACAAGTTGTTTGATCTACAAACTAAGGAAATACTGGTATCTAGAGATGTTAGCTTTTATGAAAACTTATTCCCATACCAGAATTCTTGTCTTACTCAGCCAGTTGATTTGGCATTGCCATCAGAAACAACACCTTACATGGACACTGAGGATCCTCCTGTTGATATTATTGTGACAGACACTGGTCACAATTGTCCTGAAGTTCAGGTTACACCACCAGAAGTAGAGGACACTAGCATCACAAATCCCATACCTGCTCCAAGAAGATCAGTCAGAATGAGATCAACACCAACCTATCTAAATGATTACTCCTGCCAGAGTGTCACTACTGAAAGAACCTCCCCTCATGATATCTCCAAGTTCATGTCTTATGCCAATCTATCTAAAGCATATAGAACCTTTGCAGTTAATGCTTTGCAAGCTAGGGAACCTAAAAGCTACAATGAGGCAATCAAAGAGGAGTGTTGGAAGAAGGCCATAGAGGATGAAATAGCAGCTTTGCAGGAAAATAATACTTGGGTACTTACAGATCTCCCAGCCAACAAAGTACCCATTGGATGCAGGTGGGTGTACAAAACCAAACTCAAGGCTGATGGAACCATTGAAAGGTACAAAGCTAGGCTAGTTGCTAAGGGTTACACTCAAACACCTGGCCTAGACTACCTAGACACTTTTAGCCCAGTGGCTAAGATAACAACCATCAGAAGTTTGTTAGTTGTTGCTGCTGTTAAAGGTTGGGTCCTTCATCAATTGGATGTGAATAATGCCTTCCTACATGGGGATTTGAATGAAGAAGTTTACATGCAGTTACCCCCTGGCTTTACTCCTCTAGTACCTGGACAAGTGTGCAAGTTGGTGAAATCCTTGTATGGCCTAAAGCAGGCCAGTAGACAGTGGAATGTCAAATTGACTCATGAGCTACTGAGCATAGGTTTCACACAGGCTATCTCTGATTCTTCCCTATTCATTAGAGGTCAAGGAGAAACCTTTGTGGCACTATTGGTTTATGTTGATGATGTGGTGGTAGCAAGCCCCAACCTGAATCTTGTTCAGCAGATTAAGAGACATCTGGACAATGTCTTTCACATAAAGGACCTAGGGCCTCTAAAGTTTTTTTTGGGACTAGAAGTTGCAAGGAATAGCAGTGGTATCTCCATGTCACAAAGGAAATATGTTCTGGAACTTCTTGAGGAAACAGATTTCCTACACTGCAAACCTGCCAAGACCCCTATGGTCACATCCATAAAATTCAGCAAGGCAATTGGCAAGAAACTTGAGGATGCAACTCAATACAGAAGACTTATAGGTAAACTATTGTACCTAACCATATCTAGACCTGACATCAGTTATGCAACTCAACAGCTATCCCAGTTCCTAGATTGTCCTACTGACATCCACATGCAAGCAGCTCATAGAGTACTAAGGTACATCAAATCAGCTCCAGCTCAGGGTCTGTTCTTTTCAGCTACTTCCTCCTTGAACATTAAAGGTTTCACTGACTCTGATTGGGCTGCATGCCCGGATACTAGACGATCAGTGACAGGCTTTTACATATTCTTTGGCACTTCTCTAGTTTCATGGAAGTCCAAGAAGCAAGTTACTATATCTAGGAGCTCCTTAGAAGCAGAATATAGAGCCCTGGCCACAGCAGCATGTGAAATACAGTGGCTATTGTACCTACTCAAAGACTTAGGGATAGATGGCCAGTCTCCAGCCATGCTCTATTGTGACAGCAAATCGGCCATTGCCATTGCTGAAAATCCAGTGTTCCATGAAAGAACAAAGCACATTGAGATCGACTGTCACCTTGTAAGGGAGAAAATACAAAAGGGAATCCTGAAGCTGATGCATTTGTCTACTCATAACCAATTAGCTGATGTGTTTACAAAGCCTCATGCTCCCAGTTCCTTCTGTGACTTAATCTCCAAGCTGGACCTCCATTGTATGTACACTCCAGCTTGCGGGGGGGTGTCAACTCATACAGAAGATAGATCAAATATAGAGCAGAAGTGTCTCAGCATATAAATAACCTCTGTAACAACTTTCAGTTACTTTCTGTTACAACTTCTTCTTCCACTCTTAGCTCAGCTTAAAATGCCTAAGGCCTTTGTATTGAACAAGATGATGAATACATTTTTTCTGTTCTCTCAACTTTCTTCTCTCTGCAAAACTCCTCTGTGAGTTTCTTGAAAGAGGATGATCGAAATAGAGGTAATTGCATGCTCAAACAAATCTTTCATTTCTGCATTTAATTAAAGTGAAATCACATATGGTTTGACAAGTTTCCCATTGGTTGAACATGGTGATTTACTGATTCATCTCATATATGATGAATTGGTTGCCTATCAGCTCGGAAGTTCATTATGGAGTGTGGAAGTTAGCAGAGGGGAATGGCTTTGTACAAGTAAATGTATATAGATTGTAGGCAAATTATCATATGAGCTATGAATAAATGTTCATTTTTAATATATTGAATGTACATTATTTATTTATTAAAAGTTCATTAATGATCCGGTACCATTTAATACTCAAATAATGTATCTTCAAAAAATGAAACTTTAGTGTATTAAAAATGTATTTTTATATATTAAAAATGTACCTTAACTCAATGGTTCGCCTTGAGACTATAGTCAATGGCATAATGATGGTAAATTGTGTTGTTTTAAAACAAACTGTTGTTTATTACTCCGTATCAATTCTTATACCATAGATCAGGGTTCACAGTGCACTGAAATTCTTATGTATATGTGCATGTGTACATGTCTTATGTTGTAAGTTTTTATGTATTGTATTATGAAATTCTGTACTTTAAGAGTATGAATCCTGCACTTGAAACAAATTAGTGATTGTCTTATATTATGAATTTTTGTGTTTTGTGTTGTGAAATTTTTTGCCTATAAACACAAATTATGTACCTAAATCAGATTTGAAAATAAGTAAATTTATATCATGTGTATGTGTCATGTGTTGCGATTTTTTGTCTTTATCTTATGAAATTTTGTACCTTACTAGTATGAATTTTGTACCTCATGCTATGTGGACCCGGTTCATGATATAAGTGATTGTCTGTATTCATAATATTAAGGATTTTTGGTTATCTTTTAGACTTAACTGTTTTAGTTCTTGTCTTATCGCTAACCCACATCACGTCTGTTTAACCCGTTAGTGCAACGATATGACTTTGTGCGGAAAGTAAATCAAACAGAAATTAAAGAACACAAAGTATTGTTTACTCAATTCAATACAATTGTATCTACATCTAAAAGAGCACAATGTGAAATATACCTCACACGGTAAAGACCCAATAAATTATAAAGGATTGTCGAGGTCGAAGATCTCTGCAATCAGCAGCCCAAGAAGAAATCTCTTCTTGAAGATTCGTGATGTCACTATCGGTCTCACTATTGACTCACCCACCATTATATCACACTTGTATAGAATGTCGGCCGTCTCTTAACGCTCATAACTTAAACCTGGGATGCCTTCCTCAAGCTGAAAACCACTCAAACCATGACCATCTGAGTCATGGAATTTACAAGCGTAACAGGGGACTAACCTAAAGGCTAGAGCTTGCCATAACCCACCTAGTAGAGAAGGTTGCTACAAAGCACGTCGACCTTCAAAGGTGGAAACTGAGCTTTGTCCTCATTCTCATTCATATAATCCTATTCTACAATTCCTTGAATAAAGCATTGGAATGCAGCTACACAACTATTGGATCAAACAGAGTAGACGACGGATATCATTTTTCACTTTTTGTCACCAATATCCTTTCTTTTCCAAAAAGTTAAATCCTCAATCCCAAGAGAGTCCTCCACACTCCGGTCTGACAGAACATTTAGGAGAACGTAACTCAGTAAGTTCAGCAGCCAAATGCGGGTGTCAGTTTCGGCCCTTAATCCCTTCTTCCAAATACTGTCTATTGAATCAGTGAGCTAAGCTCGTGCCGACACCAATATCCTTTCTCGCATAAGGAGGGGGAGGGGGAATAATAAAAGAAGTATTGCATTCAGTGATTAAGAAGAAGAAAGGTCTTAGTTCATCCAACAAGAAAAGCCAGTATGTACAATGTATACACAAAATGAGAATGTCTACTAAAAAGCTCTAAAAAGAACCATAAACCTGTGGCATATGTGCTCACAAAGCACATTACGTGCCCTGACTAATTAAATCAATATCCCCTTGAACTTCTAGATTGATAAAGTTCCAAACTCCTCCTGCCTTCCTCTACTAATCTTTGAACTGTGGCATCATTCATCAAGTGCGATTGCTTCATAGACCACTCGAAAACTATAAACGCGTCCTCCTCTGCTAGCTGCTCGCTTTCGGGGATGCTCATTGCGATGTAACACAACAATATTATGGAAGGGATTTGAACCATTTGCTCCCCAAAGTAAATGTGTGGGATTATGGACTTTGTGCCCCCTCCTTGAATTATCGCCTTGCTGTGATTGACATGGAGGAAGTTATCGTCGCAGGCAAACTTGTTTAGTGCGATGGCTGCCTCGCTAATCACCTCGGGTTCCCTGTCCTCGAGGAGGGCTACCAACGGGCCAATGATTCTTGTCTCGGTGGCTCGAAAAGTCCTGGCTAAGTTCCCAATAGACCTAATGCTGGGGATGAGGAGGTCTGAATCGGCTTTCTCGATGATTTTCAAGAACTGGTCCACCACGGCCTTGGCAGCCGGGGCGTTGGGTTTGAAAGCTGAGCGGCGCAAGTCTGAGTGCTGCTCGGCCACGGATGTGATCTCCATTAGCGCCATGGCGGAGTAGTATTGGACGTCGTCAGCTCCCTTCTCGAGCAAAGCTGAGAAGCACAGAAGGGCTCGGGATTCTGTGACAGAGGTGCAGACTGTGAAGTTATGCGCGCAGAGATGCCTGAGAGCTCGGGCCGACATGGCTTTCATCTCGGCTTTCGTTTCAGGGTCTTCGTACTCCCTGCCCTTAATGCTGGACCCTGCAAAGGCTACCTGGCGCTGCCTCGCTTTCTTGACACTGTTCCGGGTTTTCGTCTTTCTTGAGTTATTATTGGGCTTGGCATTATTGGCAACTTCATTAGGCTGCTGCTTGGTCTCCTCCTTTGGGGCTAAATTAGATGATTTCTTGGCCAATGTGTCTGTTACCACGTTCTGTATTTGCTTCCCTATTCCATTACTCAATGGGTGAGGAATATTGGATTCGGATTCTTGTGATTTGGTCATCGCAACTGTGTGAATGGACATCTGGTGTTTGGTAGGGATGGTGTATTTGCTGTGTTCTTGAATGGTTTCAAAGGCGAGATGGCTAACTAGTAACCGGATTGTGTTGGTTTGGGAGAAATGGTCTTGGCATTTGGGGTAATTGGCTGCTAATTCGGATATAGCCCAGGCTACCACTACCTGAACCTTCATGTGCCCTTCTTTGAGAATTTTCGCAAACACTTGGCAGACACCAGCATTCACGATGTGTTCTACGCTTTCTGGATCCCGGCCGAGCAGCCCCACCGCTCTCGACGCGTTCTCCTGCCCTTCCAATCGCCCATCTTTCGCGAGCCTCAAGAGCTGCGCCACCCCGCCTTCCTCGATGATTAGTTTCCCGTACCGATCGTTGTCGCGGGCCAGAGACACCAGGGAAGCCGCCGCGTCGGCGCGCTCCTCCAAGGACCCCGAGCACAGGATCGCGATCTGCTCCCAGATCAGGCACAGGATCGGCTCATTGGCGGCGATCGGAGGAAGGCCGAGGTACTCGTCGTCGCGGTCGTCCGCCGGCGTGGACACGCGCAGCAGCCACGAGACATCGCCGATGGAATTCTCCAGCTGAACGGTGGTTTTCCGGAACGCGGCGGCGGGGATGATGGTGAACACCTTGCTCAACCCGCTCGCGCGGCACTTCAGGATCAACGCCAGCGCCTTATCGAGAACCTGCTCCGTATCCTCAATTATCCGGCGCGTAGGCCGCTCGTACAAATCGCCGCTCGCACGCGCCGCCTGCCGGAGAAGCCCGACCAGCTTCTCCGTTTTCACTTTGACCTCATGACATTCTTGCCGGAAGGAGCTGACGCCGTCGGCGTTTTTGATTACCAGGTCCGCCAGTTGTATAGGCTTCGCTAGAATTTGTTTCACAATGTCCGCCATCAAAATAGCGGACCGTTACTTTACAGAAAGGAAAGTAAAGGAGAAAAAAAGTCACATCATTGTTGATTATGTTGAAAATGGGAATGCTTTGTTCATGCGGCATGCAAAACGGTGGTGGCGCTTCACGACGGACGGAAGAGGTGGCTGCCGGTGGTGATTGAGTGTTTGGGTTTTGGCCATGGCATGGCCAAACGAAATTGTTGAAGGTAAACGAGTAGTCATATCAACCAACCGTTTAACCTTGATTATAGGAAGTGCGTTTGGTTCCCCTATGCATACACACATACAATGCATATGTATATACACTCATATTTAATCTCTCTCTCCCACTCCCTCTAAATGGTGTCAAATGTTACCATTTATGTTATGGACCAGGATTCACATAGCATTATGAATTATGCATTGAAACAACAAGGTACAGAATTCATACTCGTAACGTACAAAATTTCATATATAACATTGTATTATGGACCAGGATTCACATAGCATTATGAATTATGGATTGAAACAACAAGGTACAGAATTCATACTCGTAACGTACAAAATTTCATATATAACATTGCATTATGGACCTCGCTTGGATTGAAAAGACGATATACATAATTCATACTCGTAAGATACAAAATTTTATAACATAAGACACAAAAACTCATAACACAAGACACACGCACATGTTATATATGTATTTAATTTTTCAGGTCTGATTTAGGTACATAATTTGTGTTCATACGCACAAAAGTTCACAACACAATACACAAATTCATAACATAAGATACAATTACTAATTTGTTCTATGTACAAAATTCATACTCATAAACTACAGAATTGCATAACGCAAGACACAAAAAGTCATAACACAAAACACAAACACATGAACCAGGGTCCATATTGCGGTGTAAACTCTTATTGGTCAAATGTCAAATAGGCTGATAGGCAGGTTGGCCCGATGTCAGTCAAATTTTTATTTGAATTAGATTAATTAGTCCAATTAAAATATGAGTCTAGTTGTGTTGGGTGAAACTTTTAAGGGCATTTTCATACTTTTTAACTTTTTTTTTTTTAACTTGGCTTCCAATTTGAGCATGAATAAAGGCATTTAAGCGCTAAGATCATCTCAATTCGCAGTTCTCCTCCCCATCCTACCTTAATTTGAGGAGAAGAACTGCGAATTGGGATAAATCTTAGGGCTTAAATTCATTTATTCATGTTCAAATTAGGATCTTAATTTGAAAATGACGAAAATATCCTTAATAATTTCATATTCCAGCATGTTTTAAACTAAGGGATGACAAATTTTGGCACTAACACAATAGTTGTGGATGATAGTACTATCTTGATTGAATACTGTCTGATTTTTAAAGACTCTATAAAAGTTTGAATTGAATACCTTCAAACTTTTAAAGTTCATAAAAGTCAAACTCTATGAAAGTCATGATTGAATACACCCGCCTTAGTTCGATGGAGATATTGTCCATGGAAAGAATGGAAATACTCAGGTGGTGTGTAAGACTATTCAACTAGAGTTAGTCTTAGGTACATTTGACTAGATCATTAAAGAAGCTTTAAATTTGTGAAACAATATGCGAATCAAGTTTTTTGTAACATTGCTATAGAAGTTGTTTCTATGTCTGACTGTAAGGAATATTTTTGTCAATCCCATCAATCTTTATTGTAAACGTTTCACCATATGCTTAATGAATTAGCTTTTTTATTAAAAAAAAAAAATTAATATAGTAAAAAACATTGTGGTTAAGCGGCATATATGTGACTCTCTCAAATTAGAGGGCATTTATTTAACTACATTGTAATAGAGCCAGTAGTACTCAATTTATTTTCGTTACGTTATACGCTCTTATTTTTATTAGGAAAAAATGATAAGAATAAAATTGGATGACCTACGTACTTCTTTTTGTAATATAATCAAATCATGCACATCAATAAGGATTAAAAATTCAAATAAAAAATGTAATTATGTGTAATATTACTTTTTTTAATAAATATATAATGCTTGATTATATTGCATGAGTAGGTAAATATGTGAAATTACTCAAATTAGCGAGATTTACACGTAAAATAGATTGTAGTGAACGGCTTTCAAAAAAAAAGTTTGTAGTGAAGAAAAGTAAGTAATGATAGTTACACAAGTGATAATAATGAGGTAAATAAAGAATCAATTAAAAGTTTGTAGGTGAAAGAACAATTTAAATACTACATTCTAAATAATCTCGATACTATTAACTTTGACAATTTAATACTCTTCATTATTACTACGTATACAAAAGTAATACTCCGTAATTAAATAAGCTTTTTTTGCACTGCTAATAAGTACCATTGAAAATATGTTAGTATTTTTATATTCAAAATACTATTCTAAAATAATCTCGATACAATTAATCTTGTCGATTTAATACTCTTATTAATAAAAAAAAATAGTAATAATTAAATAAGCCTTTTAGGCTTTTAGCACCGCTAATAAATACCATTGAAAATGTGATAGCATTTTTTTTTCTAAAATAATCTCGATACTATTAATCTTGTCGATTAATGCTCTTATTATTAAAAACGTAATAATTAAATAAGCTTTTTAACACTGCTAATAAATACCATTGAAAATATGCTAGTATATTTTCGTATAATTTACTTACTAAAATTTTAATGCTGAAATTATCTTTTTCCTTTTTTTTTTTTGCACATAAATATCAAGCCTAATAGTTTGCTTATTAATTGTATATAGTTTAAATTGGACATTTCATATTAATACATGACCCATGGACTATATGGACTAATTTTTTTTTTTTAAGTAAAATTTGTTATTATATATTTGATGTGGGTTTCTATATTTAATTCATGAATAAATAATATACTTATTACATGGATACAGAATATAAAAATTGAATTAACCCAACAAGGTAGCTCAACTGGCAAATGAGCTCTTTTTGTGGGGGAGAATTCCGGGATAACCCGGGTTCAATTCCCACAAGTGACGATTCCCTTTGGGCCAGCTTCTGTGCCTCCCGGAGCGAACCGGGTGGACCTGGACCGTTAAACGGACAGAGAAAGACCCGGACCACAATGTGTGGTTTACACCAAAAAAAAGAATATAAAAATTGAGTCTAAATATAGAAAACATGATCGAATTAAGATTCAAATAATAATACTATTTCGAGTTAATTCCTAAATTATCGTTTTTGCCATTTAAAATCTCAGACTATAGTTTTTTGGACACTTTTAGTCCTGACTTTTCCTATTTTTAGTAAGAGTATTTTTGTCTCTTTATATTTTTCTTTTGTGATTTTTCTGATTTCAACAGGTATAATTGGTTTAGGACTTTACTAAAAATTGATTGAAAAATATGACTACTAAAATTCAGATATTTAGTAAGAGTATTTTTGTCTCTTTATATTTTTCTTTTGTGATTTTTTCTGATTTCAACAGGTATAATTGGTTTAGGACTTTACTAAAAATCGATTGAAAAATATGACTACTAAAATTCAGAGATTACCTAAGTCCTAAACCAATTAAACCGGTTAAAATCAGAAAAATAACAAAAGAAAAATATGAAAAGACAAAAATGCCCTTATTAAATATAGGAGAAATCATGAGAAGGACTAAAAGTGTCCAAAAAACAATAATCTAAGATGTTAAATGACAAAAACAATAATCTAGAATTAAATTTGAAATTATCACTTAAAACAAGGGACCTCTGGTGGAATTAACTCTATTATTTCTCATTTAATTCTTTTACAATAAAGAGTTGTTTCCTTTAGGGGCAAGGTGACAACACGCAGACCATTCCACCGACCCGCGGCCGTTTCTTTCTTAATTCCCTCAATTTTCTTCATTTCTTCATCTTCTCCCTACCGGTGAGCTAAGCTCTTGTGAGTGTTTTCTCCCAACAAGTGAACTAAGTTCGTGCGAATTTTTTCTTTATTTTCTACTGTGAGTTAAGTCAGTACGGGTTTTTTCTTTATTTTCTGGTGTAGAGTGTTAGCAGCGCAGGTGACGTTGAATCCCGGCGCCACCAATATAATGGCGGAGGCGGCGGCCATTAAAGCTGTTGCGGATTCTTGCATTGGCAGTCTGATAAGCTTAACAACAAAGTCTGGTATGCGATATGAAGGTTCTAAGCTTCACGTCAACGCTCAGGAATGCACCATAGCCCTTCAGAATGGTTTTGCTCTTCTCCTTCCTTTTCATTTGTCTGTTTTTGTGCTTTCTGTCTTTTTCGGGCGACCAAGAAAACTCACGATCACTATCTGAGGGTATATTAAGAGGTAAATCAGTCTAGATTATGGATTACTTATAGCTGACCGACTTAAACTAAGAGGGTTGGGATTCGAACTTGTAACTTTGTTATCTTGACTGGGTTAGTTATGCTTCTCTCTTCGTTTGTTTGGCAATTATAGCAAAGCAAAACACTTTGTGATTACGTGAGTTTTGTGCCTAGTTTATCTTCTTTGGAAGATATATATACTCATATAAGTTGTAGAAGGATGTTATGTTTGAGTTTAGTAAGGAGTGCTTTGTTATATTTTTTTGAAAGGATATATTTGCATTATTATTTACACAATTACACCTATATATTGCATTTCCCTTATTAATGAACTTATAGGATTTGTTTGATCCAATATTGGAGATTTGATTATATAAAATATTCTTAAAATACTTATGATGATTTGAATATTCTACTGCAGAAAAACCTCAGCTCCTAAGATGTTTTTGCTTGATAAAATCATCTATGATTGATGAAACATAAAATACACATTCATGCATAGGTTTATTGTTTAAATCTTCGCTTTTCCTAATTATTCATGCACTAAAATGATTTAATTTTTTACATTTTAAATGATCAATGATAAAAATCAAATTATCAAAGCCAATGAAAATATAAAATTTATTCCAGTTCTATAATTTTTCTCTTATTTTTTTTTTCAAAGGTTTTTTTATTTTTTAAAAAATGTTTTAGTATTTGTAATCATATTTGAATTCTCAAAAGATTTTCAATTTTTTTTATGTTATAATGTTTTGTAGTCACATATTTGAATTCTCAAAGACTTAAGTTACTTAATTATATCAATTCTTGTCATCCTCAATATATTTTTCTCATAATTTAAGTTAAAGTTAAAAATTATTACATTTGTTGAAAATTTTAAAATTATTTAAAAAATACTAAGATATAAAAATTAAATAATAAATAAATATGCATAATTTAATAATGTACAATACTTCTCCCAAATAACATACAATACTTAAATATGCAAGGAGTTGTTATATTGTGTATGACTGAAAATGGCAATGAAGGGCATCGTAATTGAAAAGTTGCATTGTTAGATAAGTCGATTCTATCCTATTTTCCACTTGTGTGCAAGTCACTAATGTCTTCTATGGATGGAAAATTTTTTAGGTTTAACGATTGAATCTATAGGCATATCAGGGCTATTTTGTTTCTAGTGGGATTAATTTACACAACTTAGATTTTGCTACTTATTACCTATATATACATAAATTTTGAAGAATCTTATAATTAACTCATCAAAATATATAGAATGAGAGTCAATGTGCAATGCAAATAGAAAAATTGTAACTCTTTAAACATAATTTTAATTAACAAAAGAATAGAAATATAAAATTGAGAATTATATATATTTAGGAACAAAAAAAAAAAAAAAAAAACTACTAAATTTAACTAGTAGTCTAGTAACACTGGTTTCTTACGACGAATTACTCACGTCTTCGAGCCATGGCTTCGATGCAGCAGGAACTGAACGAAGGGATGGAGGCGGTGGCTCAGCGGTGGGCCGACATGGTGCTAGAGGAGGAGGAAGGCGGTGTTGAGGCGGACGGGATTTACCAACCGGTCGATGAGGAGGGCAAGCAAGTCTACTCGGTTGTGGGACGTTTTCTCACGGCTAAGTTGATTAAGGTCGAGTACATGCGGCATGTGATGGCCTCAGCATGGATGCCGGTGATGGGGATGCGAGTCACGGAATTGCAGTCCAATTTGTTCTTATTCGCCTTCTATCATATCACCGATATGAAGCGGGTATTGGAGGAGGGACCGTGGTCGTTTGAGAACCACACGCTTGTGTGCCGGCAAGTCTGTGATGGTTTTTTGCCGGGGGAGGTTAAGCTGGATACGGTGGACATGTGGGTACAGGCTTATGATTTGCCGATGGGGTATACGTCGAATACAATATTAGAGCAGGTTGGAAATTTTGTGGGGACTTTCATTCGGTGTGATGACCGTAATGTGGGTGGCCCTTGGAAAACGTTCTACCGTGTGCGTGTCTCGGTTCCTGTGGACAAGCCGTTGAAGCGGAGGATGAAACTGATACGCAGGGATAAGTCTTGGGGGTGGGTCAACTTGAAGTACGAACGGCTCCATAATTTCTGCTATTGTTGTGGGTTGCTAGGCCATCTCGAAAAGTTCTGTGTGAAGGCTCGAGTGTCGGGTATTATGCCTGAGTTGTATCCGTATGGGCCATGGATGAGGGCAGGGAAAGTCAGAGGACCAAGGCCGGTCGGTGCTTCATGGTTGTTGCCACCGATTGGTGGGGTTGACACGGTGAAGGCAGTTGGCGAAGGGGGGGGGGGAACCGAGGCCATGGAGGAGGTTGTTATGGCACAGCAACATGTTGGCCCGGAGGAGGATGTCACGGCATCATCCAAACGGCGCCGTGCGGATGCGTCCGGCGTGGAAGGGGAGGGTACGGTAATGGGGGATGTGGTGGAAACCGACATGGCTCCAAAAAACTTGCATGCGGCGGGTCTTGTGTCACAGGCCCGCTCGACCCAATGTGTACGCTAAGCTGGAACTGTCGTGGCTTGGGCAATCCACGAACAGTTCGGGAAATAAAGGGCATGGTGGCCCGGAAGAAGCCTGATTTTGTTTTTCTGATGGAAACTAAAGTGAAACGTGACAATGCAGAGAGGTTACGAGTGAAGCTTGGGTTTGAAGGATTATTTTATGTTGATCCAGTGCGAATGGGTGGTGGTTTGGCTTTGTTATGGAGAAAGAACAATACGGCAAGATTGATGAGTTTCTCGAAGAATTATATTGACTTGGAAATTAGCATAGCTGGTTTCCCAAACTGGCGGATGACTTGCTATTATGGTTATCCGCTCCGAAGTAGAAGAAGGGACGCATGGAATCTCATTAAGTCTCTGAAGCAACAATCCACTCTACCATGGGTTATGATAGGGGATTTTAATGATCTCTTGTTTCAACATGAGAAGAGGGGAGGTAATCCACATCCTAATTACCTTTTACGGGGTTTTGGGGAGGCCGTTGAATTTTGTGGTATGACTCAGCTGCCAATGGAAGGGTACCAGTTTACATGGGAAAAGGGGAAGGGCACAGATCGGTGGATGGAGGAGAGACTGGACAAAGTATTGGCCACGAATACCTGGCGTGATTGTGTCCCGGGGGCAAGAGTGACTAATATTCTGACCAGAAGATCGGACCATTCCTTTCTCTTTCTGGGGATTCATGACCCGGTAGGGAGGGGGAGGGTACGAAAACAATTCCGGTTCGAGATGGCATGGATCTATGATGAGGGTTGTAGGGCCGTGGTGGAAGAAGCATGGAATGAGAAAAGGCATGAGGGGCTGCACGAGTGCATTACATATTGTGGGAAACGATTATCTCGTTGGGGGGGGTGATCGCTACCATAAATTTGGAGAACGTATTAAGCAACTCCGAAGTGACCAGTTACGATTGAGGGGGCGAACGGACTCACAATCGTTGGCTGAATTTCAGCGATTGGAGGAGGAATTGAGCCGTGTTGAGGCCCAGGAGGATGCGTACTGGAAACAAAGAGCTAAACAACACTGGTTGAAAAATGCGGATGCCAATACAAGATTCTATCACATGTATGCTTCTCACCGTAAAAAGAAAAACTTTATAACTAGAATTATGGATAATACTGGGGATTGGGTGGAAGGGGAGGCAATGAATGATGTGGTTTTGGATTATTTTGCCAATATCTTTTGCTCTAGTAATCCGGGGGATGGGCATGAATTGTTTGAGAAAGTTACACCGAAAGTCACACAGGACCAGAATGATACATTATTACAACCCTTTAGGGTGGATGAAGTTAGAAGTGCCCTATTTGCGATGTTCCCTGATAAGGCACCGGGTCCAGATGGAATGAATCCTGGCTTCTATCAGCACTACTGGGATGTGGTGGGTGGGGATCTGGCACATTATATTGTTGAATGTCTTAATACTCGTGTTTTTCCCTCTGCATTGAATGAAACAAATGTTGTGTTAATACCGAAGAAGGAGATGCCTGAGCTGGTGACAGATTTAAGACCCATAGCCCTAAGTAATGTTGTTTATAGGATAATGGCAAAAATGATTACTCAAAGAATGAAGCCCCTGATGGATAGTGTCATATCTAGTACACAGAGTGCATTTATACCAGATAGACTCATCACCGACAATATTTTGATAGCAACAGAAGTGGGCCACTTTCTTAACAGAAAACAGTGTGGAGCAGTTGGGTGGGGTGCTTTAAAATTAGATATGGCAAAGGCTTATGATCGAATGGAATGGCCTTTCCTACAAGGGATGTTAAAAGCTTTGGGGTTTGATGAGAGATGGGTGGAACTGATCATGTTATGTGTGACTACAGTGTCTTATAAGTTTTTGATAAATGGCTCTCCTAGTGACCCAATCATGCCTACACGTGGTCTCAGGCAGGGCGATCCATTGTCACCATATCTGTTTATTATATGTGCAGAAGGACTTTCCCTATTACTTCAACAGGCACAGGATAGTGGTTTAATTCATGGCTGCAGGGTGGCACGAGGTGCACCACCGATTTCTCATTTATTCTTTGCAGATGATAGCCTTTTGTTCTTTAAAGCTAATCAGGATGAGGCAGTTGAGATTAAAAATTGTTTGGCCAGATATGAAGCCTACTCAGGACAAATGGTGAATTATCATAAGTCTAGTATCTGTTATAGCAAGAACACATGTAGTGGTGATAGAGAGATGGTGGCACAGATCCTGGGGGTGACCCAAGCTCCGAATTTTGGAAAATATTTGGGGTTACCAGCTTTTATAGGAAGGAATAAAAAGGCAGCATTTGCTTATATTGAAGATAAGATCAGGCAAAGAATTGGCTCGTGGAGTAAGAAACTTTTAACACAGGCCGGTAAGGAAATATTATTGAAAAGTGTGGCTCAGGCAATGCCTACCTTTTCAATGAGTATTTTCATGTTACCAACCTCTGTCTGTACAGCTATTGAGCGGGTAATGAACAGATATTGGTGGGGAACAGGAACTGACCGAGGAATTCATTGGAAGGCATGGGATAGACTGTGTATACCCAAGAAATATGGGGGCCTAGGTTTCAAGGACCTGAAGGCATTTAATTTGGCTATGTTGGGGAAGCAAGCTTGGCGGTTCCTAACAAATACTGACTCATTGGTATCCCGTGTGTATAAAGCTAGGTATTATCCTAAACTAACTTTTTCAGAAGCAAGTATAGGCAATAATCCTAGCTACTGTTGGAGGAGTATTATGGCTGCAAAAGAATTAATTACCAGTGGGGTGCGACGACGGATTGGAAATGGTGAGTCGACTCTAATATGGAAAGACCCATGGCTCCAGGACGAATTAGATCCTATGATTCAGACTGAGATGCCAGTACAGTTGGCAGATGCTAAGGTTGCAGGATTGATTGATCAAACAACTGGGATGTGGGACCCCCATATTCTAGCTGATATTTTCCAACCAAATGATGTAACTAGAATTTTAAAGATCCCCATCTCCCCGGATTATGAGGACACTTGGTACTGGCACGGGGATCCGAATGGATGCTACTCCGTCAAGAATGGGTACAGAAGTATAGTGGGCAATTATGATACAAACATGGGATTTGATAGATGGAATACCCTATGGCATCTCAAAATACCCCCGAAATGGAAAATGTTTTTATGGAGAGCAATGAGCAATATATTACCCACTACCACTAATTTACTTATGAAGAGAGTGGATATTGATCCGTTATGTGCAATGTGTGGCCTAGTAAATGAAGATATAGTGCATTCATTGGTAGTGTGTGACTATGCAAAAGCCATTTGGAGCCAATCTAGCCTTCCAATCCCCCAAATTATGACAAATGTTTTTTATGATTGGTTTGGAACATTATTGGATGTTCTAAATTCTGATGAAATATTCTTTGCGGCTGCAATCCTATACAATATTTGGAGAGCCCGAAACGAAGCGGTGTGGAAGGGTTATTTATCAATGCCGAAAAAGATTGTTGCAACGGCCTTAGCAACCGTAAAAGCATGGCAGCAAGTACACGCTACTGCCGCTATGAGGGCTGCCACAGCCGATCAAACTGCCCAGCAGTCCATGGGTTCGCCTCATGTCACACCGCCCCATGGCATTCAGCCCCACGCCGTAACACACCAAATTGTACCACTGGCCAACGCCCCAGGATTATTGCCGCAACATCCGCAAGCCATTATGCCGCAGCCTGCTACGGGCTCTTCAACACAGCCGAGGCAATGCTACATCGACGCCAGCTATGTGCCGTCGTCCATGACGGCCACTGTTGGAGCGATACTGTTCACCCACACTGGCAATTATATATCCGCTTTTTGTACTCCACCGCAAAACTATTTTTCACCACTCATGGCCGAGGCGATGGCATGCAAGGAAGTGCTGTCGTGGCTCAAGGATAGGGGAGAGCAATCGGTTAATCTCTACACGGATTGCCAGACATTACTCACGTATTTGACGTCAACTACTACTCGCCCAAGATCATACCTGGGCTACGTCCTCGATGACTGCAGGACCTTTTTAAATATGTTTGATTATTGTTCGATTAGTTTTATTCCTAGATTGCATAATACTTTAGCTCATACGTTAGCGGCAACTGCTTTTAGCTACACATTACCTATGTACTGGGACAGTGTCCCCCCTGACTCTATTGTGATTTATCTATAAATACAACCCAATGGTTGACTTTCAAAAAAACTAGTAGTCTAGTATTTTTAATATTGTGAGCGGTAAGTTTGATAAATTTAAAAAGGTTAATTGCTTAGGGTAATAAACATCTTAGTGGAAGAGTTTTCAAATGCCACATGGAATACTTTTAATAATATAATTATATTTGGATTTGGCATTATTGTGACGCTAATTTACAAGCACTTAGGATCTTATAAACCAATTGTAGCACATCTCTGAATTTATCTCCTCCACTGATTTCCAGTGTAGGAGCAATGAGGAACGATATGATTAAGTTCAATTTTAATAATATAATTATTTCTTTCTTAAAATTTTCTTTATTCAATTGTCTTAATTATATAAATGTACAAAGGAATTAGAATAGCAATTGTGAATTGTCTATATTTGTATATGATTATATAAACTAAAGTTTTATCTTAATTTTTGACTCTAACTAAACATTAAAGTTTCAAATGTTAAAGGATTGCTTGATTACTTTTTTTGAAAGGGATGTATTTCGAAGATTGATAAAGAAAAGTAGATGGCGTTTTCAAGCCATGAAAATGCACTGTAGATAATGGTTAGGAGTATGGTCTATTAACTCTATTTCCTTTGATGTAGAAAGTAAGTTGCATTCATGATCATCTTTGCCTATTGTTAATACTATGTCATTTACTATGCCATATGCAGCTCTTTTAGGATCACTTTGCAAATTGCTCTTGTTAGGATTACTTTGCAAGTTCAATTCCCAACTCGAGCGGCCTATTAACCTCTTAGATATGAGTTGGTCAGCTATGTGCAATCTAGACTGGTTTACCTCATTGTGATCCTCTGCTGGCTAAGGTCACAAAGCAGGATTTATCCAGTGCATGTCATCGGGTAGTGGTTGTGAGTTTCTCTCATCAGAAATAGATATCAAACTAGAGAGTGGAGTGAACTTCATTGTTTGATCTATTTCTTTCTTTATAAAGTTTCGATTGCCCACTTGAATTAGATGCTTCCATGAAAGGAAAGAATAGAGGATTTAGTTGTTTAAGTTGAGTTAATTTCCAACTCCTTCAATTAGAAATAAATGTAAAGATGGATGGTCTTGAATTTTAATTTGTGCTTCATAAATGTCAGGCAATATAGTAGTCATTATTCTTCTCCCAGCCCCTCTCGACAGAGTATTTGGGAGGATGTAAATTAGGATAACTCAATGGCTCAGCAGACAGGGCCAAATGCCGGTGCGCACAATGAATGGGCATAATTTCCACACTGCCGCTACCGAGGTTTGAACCTTAGTCTCTTCTCCCAAATACTGCCTACTGAACCAATGAGCTAAGCTCGTGCGCAATAATAGTCATTATTCCGCAGTTAGGCTTGTAGTGAGCTGTGGTGTGAGGTTTAAGAAGAGCCAATTGAATTGCTATGTGTGACAGGATCCTTATAATTATCAACTTATTTTACCTAGTACGTACTCCAATCATGTTCTTCATTTGTACCTGCTGCAGTGAAATCTTTTGGAACCGAGGGACGAAGGCCTGCTTTTGTGGTTGCTCCAAGCGACAAAATCTACAACTACGTAGTTTTCTATGGCAGTGATATGAATGTGAGCATTGCAATAATCGTTGAGCATATATAATATATAAACATAAATGTGCAATCCAACTATCAGCTTAACTAAACATTTTAGTTGAAAAGAAACACATAGTTATCAGAGTGAATCCCGTGATATTGTTTTGGTGGTTTTGCAGGATTTGCGCGTTATATCTTCTCCACCAAGTGTCCCATCTCTGCTTGATGATTCTGCCATAATCGAGGTACGCTTTGGTTTGATGAATCTGAGAGGCTAAATGCGTGTTATATATGCCGACTTCTGCTAATGTTTTCTAATTTTGATCTTTATAGTCACGCGATTCACTTCCTCCACCGATGCATACTGGCTTGGCATCTACTGGTGCTGTTAAAGCACCTAATCATCAGCAGTTTACTACTACTGTTAAAGCACCTAATCATCAGCGTTCATCTCCATTGTCTTCTCTGTCTTCACCGTATTCTCTTTCATTCTCCATCTTCGCCACCGATTACGCCTGACCCCACAATTCCATCTCTACAGCTACCGGTCGTTACTCTCTTATTTTCACACTGTTGTATCCCTTTGTTTTGTTTTACTGGTTTAATTTTGTTTGCAGTTTCTGTGTTTTTTCCTCCCGTTATTTTGACGAGTTTCTTCCTCTCGTTTACTTAGCGAGTTCTTTTTCATAAAGCGTGAAACAATAAAACTAGTCATGACGTATGTGAATCTCATCCTGGGTGACAAACATGAAAAATAAAAAAGAGACTTAGGGGGTGTATTCAATTCAATCATGACTTTTGTTGACTTTTAAAGACTTTTAAAATAATTGATTATTGATTATTTTAATAAACTTTGATTGACTTTCATAGAGTCGTTCAAAACTTTTTTAAAACTTTATAAGACTCTATAAAAGTCTATATAAAAAACATTCATAAACTTTTATCTACTTTTTATTTTAAAAAGTCTACAAAAGTCATTGAAATTCTAAATTGAATACATCCTTACAAACTTTCAATGATTTCGATTCTTATCATTTATAATTTTCTTACAGAACATGTTATAATATATCATAAAATTCTTCTTATTGTATAGTTCTTCACCTATATCAACATTCTCAACATTATTATTTTTATCCATAATATGCTGAAACTTATATGCTAATTATATATATATATATATATATATATATATATATATATATATATATATATATATATATATATATATATATATTATAAGCATCAGTAATAATAAAAAAAAAATTATTTTATTAGAAATTCATAACAATATTGAAAGCTAAAATTTATAGTAAAAGAATTGATCAAATAAAATATTTAAAAATATAATTACAAGTTGCATAAAATAATTTAAAAAATAATATTAATAATTAATAATATATATAAAAAAATTATATTTGAAATATTGCTAGGCATCAAGCAAAGAACTATAATTTGCAAGCAATAATGAAGTAATGAACAAGCAATAATGAAGTAAAAATAATATTATTTCAAATTTTTAGAAGAAGATTGTAAAGTTTAGGACAGAGAAAAGGTTAGTAGAGATTAGGTATGGAGAAAATATAGGATACTGAAGAAAAAAAATTCTATTGAATTTAGATAGGTTTATAAAGTTTAAATAGGGGAGAAAAAATATAATAGAGTTTAAAATAGAGCTGAGAGAGAAAACATCTAGAGTTGGTAGAAAGAAAACTTTGAAATCTTGGGGTTGATGGTTGGATTTCAACTATTTATATTTGAGAAGAAAAAGTTTACAAAAGTCTTATAATTAAAAAGTCTACAAAAGTTTATAACTTTTTGAATACCACATGATTTTTAAAGACACCTTAAAAGTCTTAATCGAATACCATCCGACTTTTAAAGACTCTTTAAAATTCTTGATTGAATATTGCCTGATTTTTAAAGACTTTATAAAAGTTTGAATTGAATACCTCTAAACTTTTAAAGTTCATAAAAGTCTTTAAAACTCTCTGAAAGTCATGATTGAATACACCCCCCTTAGTCCGATAGAGATATTTTCAATGCAAAGAATGGAAATACTCAGGTGGCCGGTGTGCAAGACTATTCAACCAGAGTTAGTCTTAGGTACGTTTGACTAGACCATTAAAGAAGCTTTAAATTTGTGAAACAATCTGCGAATCAAGTTTTCTGTAGCATTGCTATGGAAGTTGTTTCTATGTCTAAGTGTAAGAAATGTTTGTCAATTCCATCAATCTTTATTGTAAACATTTCACCATATGCTTAATGAATTAGCTTCTTTATGCTAAAAAAAAAAAAAGAAAAAAAAAAGAAAAAAGGAATAAGGGTCAAATAGGCCATCCAATTACACACCAAAATGCAATTAGGCCACCCAACTCAAAAAAACTACAATTAGGTCCTTGAACTACACAAATTCATGCAATTTCACCAAAAATGACTTGTTTACCTATTGTGTGGGTTACAAAATTAAAAATATTTTTTAAACTTTTATTTTAATAATTTTAAATAATAAATTATTTAAAAAAAAAAAAAAAAAAAAAAAAAAAAAAAACTAACTGCCGGAGACGAAGGGGTCTCTGGCCGGCCATGGAGAACCCTTTGTCTCCATGGCTGGCCGGAGACGAAGGGATCCCCTTCGTCTCCTGGCTTGCCAGAGACGAAGGGAGGCCGTCGTCTCTTGGCTAGCCGGAGACGAACGAATCCCCTTTGTCTCCGGCCAGCCAGGAGACGAAGGGCTCCCTTCGTCTCCGGCTAGCCAGGAGACGAAGGGGATCCCTTCGTCTCCGGCCAGCCATGGAGACGAAGGGTTCACCATGGCTGGCCGGAGACCCCTTCGTCTCCGGCTGTTTTTCTTCTTTTCTTTTTCTTTTTTTTTTTAATTTTAAAATTTTAAAATTTTAAAATAAATTTTTATTTAAAATTATTAAAATAAAAGTCTAAAAAATATTTTTAAGTTTGGTAACCGACACGTCATCGTATCAATAGGTAAACAAGTCATTTTTGGTGAAATTGCATGAATTTGTGTAGTTCAAGGACCTAATTGTAGTTTTTTTGAGTTGGGTGACCTAATTGCATGTTGATGTGCAGTTTGATGGCCTATTTGACCCTTATTCCTTACTAAAATTAATATAACATTATGGTCCAGCGACATAAATGTAACTTTTTTCAAATTGGAGGTCATAGG
>NW_017618002.1:482500-630000 GCF_001879475.1 Ipomoea nil | reverse complement strand
GGGAAGCCACCTTTGTCTTCTTCCTTTTTTTTTTTTTTTTTTTTTTTTTTTTTTTAATTTTTAATTTATTTTGTATATAGTTTTGTTTGGATTATTAAATTTGTTGTTATTGTTATTATTATTATTATTATTATTATTATTATTATTATTATTGTTATTGTTATTGTTATTGTTATTGTTATTATTTTAATTTTAATTTTATTTTTTTATTATTACATTATTACATAGGATTTTTATTATACTTAAACAATAATATTATCAATTATATTATTATATTATAGAATATAATACCATACATAATGTTACCAATTATGCAATATTACCAATTAATAGATTTTTTTTAATTTCCATTAGACATTTACTTACCAAATAAGCTTTACTACAAAAGTTTGGGCGGGAAAATGAAATTGGATGATTTTGTTTTTTGTTTTTTTGAAAAGGGATGATTTTGTTTTTATATAATAATAATAATAATAATAATAATAATAATAATAATAATAATATATAATATATATATAGATTAATTATTACCCTAATACTTAATTTATAATTCTGATTTTAAAATTCTTATTATTATTATTAACATTAACATTTGATTAGTTTTATAAAAAAAATGTAAATTCTAAAATTTGTATGAATAAATTTAAACTCTAATACCAGGACTATATGGTCTAATGGTATCCGGGTTGGACTTCCATTTGAAAGGTTGTGAGTTCAAGCCTCAGTGGAGGCGTTATTGGTTCTTTGTGTTTCAGTAGGTTGAGAAAGTATATGAACAGATACTACAATGTAATAGGGCCAGTAACATTCAAAAAAAAAAAAAAAATTAAACTCTAATCCGACACATTTCCTTATATGATTGTATAATTCATTTTCTATACACATAATATTTATTAAAATGAAAATAGGAAAATTCTATAATATAATTTCATTAATTATAATTTATATTGATAGATTTATAATTAAAAAATTACATTTAAAAATTTAAAAAGTTGCATTTAAATTTTGCATGATTATTATAGTGCATAAGTGTATGTATGATTAGAAATATTCATGTTTTGTTAATTTAATAATTTCATTTCTTTAATTATATTTCATATTTTATTAATTGTAATTTAACTAAATTGTCACAAATATTTCTAGGGAAGAAATCTTATATTTCTCAATTTCTTTAATTATATTAATTATAATTAACAAATATTGTGACAATTACCATAATAATTTCATTAATTATATTACTTATATTAATTACTACTTAGTACACGCGCTTTGCGCGATTATACCAATGCCCAATGTGTATTTATAAATTTGTGTTCTTTAATTGGTTAAAGTATTCATATAATAATGAGAGAGATGAATATGAAGTTAATAAAAGATAAAGAAATAGTCTTTGTGCTTATATTTGAATAAAAAGATAAAGAAATTCGAAATAGCTAAATTATAACCAAAGTAAAAACAAAGAAACCACTAACTAAAGCTAACTATCTATCATGAAAAGAGTAATTTCGGCATAGTAAATTAATTTTTCTTAGTGCGTGTTTTTTTAAGCTCGGAATTGTCTTCATCTTCTCCATCTTGTTTACTGATGGTAGTGGTATTGCATTTCGACGTGTCAAGTTTCTCTCTGCCCATCGAGTCTCATTACAAGCATACCGCTCCCTATGTTTTCTATTCCTCTCATCACGACTGGATTCAGGGATTTCAGAATGGCTAGACTCCATAGCAGAGCTGTTTATAAACAATAAATTCAAACTCATGAATGAGAATACAATTTTGAATTCTGATCTTTCTACAATAACATAACTAAATATTCTACATTAACAAAAAAAATGGAAACCAAAAAAGCATGTTAGAATACACAACTACTGATTGAAGAACAAATACACAAAAATGACAAAATCAGTATTAACATCGCACTCACCAAGGTGCATTTACATCACCACACTGGAAAGCAAAGCAAATTAAAGTCAGAGCAGCAAAGCAAATTAAAGTCAAAGCCAACAATTTTCCAGTAGCTCATCCCATTAGCAATGCCAGAACTCTACTTGTCTCTACCAAACAATCCCATTATGTAAATCAATTATTCCAATGGTCCACCAAGCTAGGAGGACCATCTTCTTCATTCAATTAATTCCATTAGTTCACCCAGCCACCACTCAACATGCTCAGATTGCTCCAAATCAACAGATACCCAATCAGTCCTCTGATCAAATTTCATCTAATTTAATTAGCAGAAGACTTAATCTCCTCTGGTGAGGTTAAGCAATTTGCAATTATACCAAAAGTCAAATACTTTCTAAGGGGCATTAAAACCCTACCAAGTCAGCACTCATAGTTATGAATCATATGTATGTTAATGAATGCTATATGTAACTGGCAATTTAAAGAACATAAAGGCCAGAAAAGCAAATAAATTTGAAACTATAATTAAAACCACAAACCATGAAAAGGGCATAACACCAGCAAGAAAATGGCTTTCTTGCTCGTCTGATCGCGGAGCACATGCGCTGGATTCTCCTTAGTGGCGGTCGGATGTGCTTCTCCTAATTGCCGTTCGCTGGTGTTTGATTCTCCTTAGCCGTGCTTCTCCTAACTGCTACCCTAATTTGTTGCGGTCGGCGATAATGATCGGCTGATCGCCGATAATGCTTTTCCTAATTGCCATTAAAATTTGTTTGGGGTCGGCGATAATGCTTCTCCTAATTGCCATTAAATTTCATGTAAATTTCAATTTTGCCACCCCGCAACTACATTTGACGGAATGTTAAATTTAACATTGAAAGTTTGGTAAAATTAAGAAGAGTGAGGTTATATTAGGATTTTAAGTTGACATTGTATAATTAGAAAGGCATAAAGTATAATTCTTTAGAGCATGTGTTGTACTGACATTTTTTTAGTTCCCGTTAAGGGTCTAACAATATTGGCTCTTATTAAAGTTGTAGATAATATTTGTAATAATCTCTTCCAAAATTTAAATACATTACCATAATAATCACACAAAATAATGAAAGAAAATTTATTAAAATAATTATCTTTAATAAAAATAAGGAAATTATATTAAAAATTAATTATATATTAAGATAAGTATAATTTTTTTCATGCCAATATATTATACATTAAGTATAAACATATATATGTATATAAATTACCATAATAATTACACCGAAAAAGGTAACAATATATAATTATTAGGTAATAATATTAATAATTAATTACTAAGGTAAGTAGAACTTATTTTGTACTAATAATATTATCCATTATATATATATATATATATATATATATATATATATATATATATATACTTTTAATTTTATATTGATAACCGTAGTCTATGTATATACTTTAAGAAAATATTCATTATTAAAGATTAAAGATGAGATATAATTTAAAAAGTAAGTTATTTATTAGATTACCTAATATAATTGTCTTACTAATTGATTCAATGCTACTATGTATAATTCATATATTTGAAAACTTTTTAAATCGAAATATCCATTAATTGCCTTAATAATTAAAATAATTGTTAGTCAATCAATATTCAATAGTACTAAAAGTATTATTTGAATTTTTATACATAAGATATAATATTATTAAATCGAAATAATTAAATAAAAATAATGTGTCCATATTACAAAAAATTTTATAATAGTAATTTTTATTGCATAATAGAATTTGGCAATTATTAAACATTGTTTATGGTAATTATTGTATGACTTTTAATACTAAAATTATTAGGTAGAATTTTTATAATTAAGGTATACTATTCTTAAGGTAAAATATTGCTTATATATGGTTTACCCGTATTAACCATCACTATATTAAATTAATAAATAATTCTTTTAATATAATATATTATTAAATCTAAACATATGATTAATATTTATTCAATATTATTACGGAAGTATTACAATTATAAATTTTACTCCGTATTAAATTTTAAATGGCTTAGCATATCGAAGCAAACATGGTAAGTCAATAACATTATTTTACATTAGTAAAGTGATTTTATATCAAGGAATGTCAAATGAAGAATAAAATCAAAATAATACTCTATTGAAAAAAAAAAAAAAAAAAAAAAAAAAAAGCCACAGTACTTAATCATTTTTTTCCTAAAAAAAAAAAAAAAAATTAAATGGCAAGAAAAACGTCTTGAAGGGAAAGACAAACTACTCTCTTATTACAAAAAATGTACACTTTAAAAATGGAGAAATTGAATCGAAATAAAGTCCAATGCTTTGATATATTGACAACTAAAAAATGCTTTTAATTTCATTTTGGTTTTTATTGTATTCTTAGTATGGTTCCCTCTATAAGTCTATATATATTTACATATACACATAATTCGTCCCTCGATCACAAAACTTTATCATCTTGATGAGCAAGGAACTCTTTTGCTTCCCGATCAATCTTTCTAGATCTGTATCTTCTCCACAAAAAAAAAAAAAGACAAAAAAAAAAAATATATATCAACATGTTTTCTTATGAACCACTTTTGTTGTTTAAAAACCATAAAATACAAAAAAATAAAAACAAAACAAAACCCAAAAAGAAGAAAAAAAAATAAAAGAAACTAAGATGATGAAAACCTCACCAATGTAAATCACGTATCAACCTCAACTGTGGAAGATCACATGATGATTAGAAGTCTATTGCTTCCCGGTCAATCTTTCTAGATCCGTATAGTATCTTCTCCACAAAAATAGACCAAAAAGAAAAAGAATATATCAACATTTTTTCTTACGAACCACTTTTGTTGTTTAAAAATCAAAAAATACAAAAAAATAAAAACAAAACAAAACCCAAAAAAAAGAAAAAATAAAAGAAACTAAGATAATAAAAACCTCACCAGTGCAAATCACGTATCAACCTCAACTGTGGAAGATCACAGGATGATTAGAAGTCTATTGCTTCCCGATCAATCTTTCTAGATCCGTATCTTCTCTACAAAAATAGACAAAAAAAGAAAAGAATATATCAACATTTTTTCTTACGAACCACTTTTGTTGTTTAAAAATCAGAAAATACAAAAGAATAAAAACAAAACAAAACCTAAAAAGAATAAAAAATTAAAGAAACTAAGATAATGAAACCTCACCAGTGCAAATCACGTATCAACCTCAACTGTGGAAGATCACAGGATGATTAGCAAAAATCAATAAAATAATTAACCTTAGTTGGGGTTGTGTATGGTTATATAAGGTGTATTTATACACAATGGATGAGATCAAAAGGGTTTAGTATTGAAATTATAAAATGGTAAGAGATCTCAAGAAAGGTAAAATCTTTAATATTATTAAAATGCCATATTTGTCTAAATATTTGATATTGCAAAAATGCCTCTAAGTTTTGGGGGAAAAATTTGGCTAGGAGGATTTTACTTTTATATATATATAGATACTATTCTAAAATAATCTCGATACAATTAATCTTGTCAATTTAATACTCTTATTAATTAAAAAAGTAATAATTAAATAAGCCTTTTAGCACCGCTAATAAATACCATTGAAAATGTGATAGCATTTTTTTCTAAAATAATCTCGATACTATTAATCTTGTCGATTAATACTCTTATTATTAAAAACGTAATAATTAAATAAGCTTTTTAACACTGCTAATAAATACCATTGAAAATATGCTAGTATATTTTCGTATAAATTACTTACTAAAATTTTAATGCTGAAATTATCTTTTTCCTTCTTTTGCACATAAATATCAAGTCTAATAGTTTGCTTATTAATTGTATATAGTTTAAATGGGACATTTCATATTAACACATGACCCCTGGACTATATAGACTAATTTTTTTTTTTTTAAAAAGTAAAATTTGTTATGATATATTTGATGTGGGTTTCTATATTTAATTCATGAATAAATAATATACTTATTACATGGATACATGCAGCATATAAACATTGAGTCTAAATATAGAAAACATGATCAAATTAAAGATTCAAATAATAGTACTATTTCGAGTTAATTCCACCAGAGGTGCTTTGTCTTTTGTAACAATTCTAAATGTAGTCCCAAACTATCATTTTTGTTATTTAACATCCCAGACTATTATTTTTGGATACTTTTAGTCATTCTAATGACTTTTTCTATTTTTAGTAAGTGTATTTTTGTCTCTTCATATTTTTCTTTTGTGATTTTTATGATTTCAACAGGTATAATTGGTTTAGGATTTTACTAAAAACCAGTTGAAAAATATGACTACTAAAAATCAGAGGTTACCTAAGTCCTAAACCAATTAAACCGATTAAAATAAAAAAAATAACAAAAGAAAAATATAAAAAGACAAAAATGCCCTTATTGAATATATAGGAGAAATCATGAAAAGGTAAAGTGTCCAAAAAACAATAGTCTAAGATGTTAAATGACAAAAACGATAATCTAAGACTAAATTTAAAATTATCACTTAAGACAAGGGACCTCTGGTGGAATTATCTCTATTATTTCTCATTTAATTCTTTTACAATAAACATTTGTTTCCTTTACGGGGCAAGGTGACAACACGCAGACCATTCCACCGACCCGCGGCCGTTTCTTTCTTAATTCCCTCAATTTTCTTCATTTCTTCTTATTCTCCTTATCAGTGTGCTAAGCTCTTGCAAGTTTTTTCTCCCAACCAGTGAACTAAACTCGTACAAATTTTTTCTTTATTTTCTACTGTGAGTTAAGTCAGTGCGGGTTTTTTCTTTATTTTCTGGTGTAGAGTGTTAGCAGCGCAGCTGACGTTCAATCCCCGGCGCCACCAATATAATGGCGGAGGCGGCGGCCATTAAAGCTGTTGCGGATTCTTGCATTGGTAGTCTGATAAGCTTAACAACAAAGTCTGGTATGCGATATGAAGGTTCTAAGCTTCACGTCAACGCTCAGGAATGCACCATAGCTCTTCAGAATGGTTTTGCTCTTCTCCTTCTTCCTTTTCATTTATCTGCTTTTGTGCTTCGATTCTGTCTTTTTTGGCGACCAAGTAAACCCACAATCGCGATCTGAGGGTGTGTTAAGAGTAAACCAGCCTAGATTACGGATTGTCCATAGCTAACAGGCTTAAACTAAGAGAGTTGAGATTCGAACTTGTAATTTTGTAGTTATAAGTTTGTATCCGTAACTATCTTGACTGAGTTAGTTATCCTGCTTCTGTCTTTGTTTGTTTGGCTTTAATTCTTGTGCATAGTTTATCTTCTTTAGTAGATATATACTCATATACCCATCATTTCTGTGTCAATGCTTAAGAGTTTTTTAGGTTATGTCAAATTTTATAGGAGGTTGATTAAAGATTTTATTAAGACCTTTGACTAAGTTGTAGAAGAATGTTATGTTTGAGTTTTTTTTTTTTCGAAAGTAATGTTATGCTTGAGTTTAGTAAGGAGTGCTTTGTTATATTTTTTTGAAAGGATATATTTACATTATTATTTACACCTATATATTGCATTCCCCTTATTAATGAACTTATAGGATTTGTTTGATCCAATATAGGGGATTTGACTATATAAAATATTTTTAAAATACTTATAATGACTTGAATATTCTACTGCAGAAAAACCTCAACTCCTAATATATATGATTTTACTTGATAAAATCATTTATGATTGATGAAACATAAAACACACACTCATGCATAGGTTTATTGTTTAATTAAATCTACGCTTTTCCTAATTATTCATGCACTAAAATGATTTAATTTCTTACATTTTAAATGATCAATGATAAAAATTAAATTATCAAAGCCAATGAAAATATAAAATTTACTCCAGTTCTATAATTTTTCTCTTATTTTCTTTCGAAGTTTTTTTTTTTTAAAAAAAATGTTTTAGTGTTTGTAATCATACTTGAATTCTCAAAAGATTTTCAATTTTTTTTTTTATGTTATAATGTTTTGTAGTCACATATTTGAATTCTCAAAGAAGACTTAAGTTACTTAATTATATCAATTCTTGTCATTCTCATAATTTAAGTTAAAGTTAAAAATTATTACATTTGTTGAAAAATTTAAAATTATTTCAAAAATACTAAGATATAAAAAATTAAATAATAAATAAATATGCATAATAACAATACTTAAATATGCAAGGAGTTGTTATATTGTGTATGACTGAAAATTACAATGAAGGGCATGGTAATTGAAAAGTTACTAGATAAGTCGATTCTATCATATTTTCCACTTGTGTGCAAGTCACTAATGTCTTCTATGGATAGAAAATTTTTTAGGTTTAACGATTGAATCTATAGGCAGATCAGAGCTATTTTGTTTCTAGTGAAATTAATTTACACCACTCAGATTTTGCTACTTATTACCTATATATATACATAAATTTTGAAGAATCTTAAAATTAACTCATCAAAATATATAGAATGAGAGTTAATGTGCAAATAGAAAAATGGTAACTCTTTAAACATAATTTTAATTAAAAAAAGAATAGAAATATAAAACTGAGAATTATATATATTGAGGAACAAAAAAAAAAATTAAAAAAAAATCTACTAAGTTTAACTAGTAGTCTAGTATTTTTAATATTGTGAGCGGTAAGTTTGATAAATTTAAAAAGGTTAGTTGCTTAGTGTAATAAACATCTTACAGGGCGTTTGGTTGGAGAGGGGGAATTACGTGGGAAAACCATGGGAGATGAATTACTAGGAATAAAGTGGGAATTTAAATTCCAATGTTTGGTTGACAGGAATAGAATTACCGGGAATTTCAATTCCAATGTTTGGTATACATGGGAATTGAAAGGGAATAAGTAGTATAAAGTCCAAAATGTCCATTGTTGTTGTCAAGCATTAATTTTAGGTTAAAAAAGGGGGGGGGGGGGTAATTTTGACTCATCACTATCTTTTTTTCTTCCTAAAATCCCAGAAATTAAAATACCACGGGGGACATGGGATTTTAATTCCATGAAAATGGGGGAATTTTAATTCTATGGAATTGCAATTCCTTTCAACCAAACAAGGGAATTTTGTGACCTTTGGAATTAGGTGGAAATTAAGTGGGAAGGGAATTTAAAATCCCTTCAACCAAACGCCGTGTTAGTGGAAGAGTTTTCAAATGCCACATGGAATACTTTTAATAATATAATTATATTTGGATTTGGCATTGTTGTGACACTAGTTTACAAGCACTTAAAATCTTATAAATCAATTGTGGCACATCCCTGGATTTATCTCCTCCACTGATCTCTAGTGTAGGAGTGATGAGGAACGATTAAGTTCAAACTTTATAATATTATTATTTCTTTCTTAAAATTTTCTTTATTCAATTGTCTTAATTATATAAATGTACAAAGGAATTAGAATAGCATTTGTGAATTATCTATATTTGTATATGATTATATAAACTAAAGTTTTATCTTAATTTTTGACTCTAACTAAACATTAAAGTTTCAAATGTTAAAGGATTGTTTGATTACTTTTATTGAAAGGGCCGGGACGTATTTCAAAGGCTGATAGAGAAAAGTAGATGGCGTTTCAAGCCATGAAAATGCAATATAGATAATTGTTAGGAGTATGGTCTATTTCCTTTGATGTAGAAAGTAAGTTGCATTCATGATCATCTTTGCCTACTGTTAATACTATGATATATGCAGCTCTTTTAGGATCACTTTGCAAGTTCAATTCCCAACTGGCCAGAACGGCCTATTAACCTTCATGAGTTGGTCAGCTATGTACAACCTAGGCTGGTTTACCTTCTTGTAATCCTTTGCTGGCGGTGGCTAGAATTACAAAACGGGATTTATCCTAGTACATATCATCGGGTAGTGGTTGCGAGTTTATCTCATCAGAAATAGATATCAAACTAGAGAGTGAAGTGCATGAACTTCATTGTTTGATCTATTGCTTTCTTTATAAAGTTTCGATTGCCCACTTGAATTAGATGCTTCCACGAAAGGAAAGAATAGAGGATTTAGTTGTTTAAGTTGAGTTAATTTCCAACTCCTTAAATTAGAAATAAATGTAAAGGATGGATGGTCTTGAATTTTAATTTGTGCTTCATAAATGTCAAGCAATATAATAGTCATTATTGTTCTTGAATCCACAGCCCCAAGGGTCCTTCGACCCCCACACTCCAGCTTGACAGAGTAGTTGGGAGAATGTAAATTAGGGTGACTAAATAGCACAGCAAACAAGGTCAAATGCTGGTGCGCACAAGAAATTTGCTCACTTTGGGCATAATCCTTACACTGTCGCTACCGAGGTTTGAACATTAGTCTCTTCTCTCAAATACTTCCTACTGAACCAATGAGCTAAGTCCGTACGCACTAATAGTCATTATTCCGCAGTTAGGCTTGTAGTGAGCTGTGGTGTGAGGTTTAAGAAGAGCCAATTGAATTGCTATGTGTGACAGGATCCTTATAATTATCAACTTATTTTACCTAGTACTCAATCATGTTCTTCATTTGTACCTGCTGCAGTGAAATCTTTTGGGACCGAGGGACGAAGGCCTGCTTTTGTGGTTGCTCCAAGCGACAAAATCTACAACTACGTAGTTTTCTATGGCAGTGATATGAATGTGAGCATTGCAATCGTTGAGCATATAATATATATAAACATAAATGTGCAATCCAACTATCAGCTTAACTAAACATTTTAGTTGAAATGAAGCACATATATGCTTCAACTTGTTATCAGAGCGAATCCCGTGATATTGTTTTGGTGGTTTTGCAGGATCTGCGCGTTATATCTTCACCATCTTCTCCACCAAGTTTCCCATCTTTGCTTGATGATCCTGCCATAATCGAGGTACGTACGCTTTGATATTACTGAAAATTATGAAATTTCTGACCACATGTCTTAAATTAAGTTGAAAGCCTTGTTCTGACCACTTTTGGTATTCAGAAAAACTTTTGTTGCTATTTCCGACCACTTTTTGCTTTCAACATGATTTAAGATCACTTTCATGTGGTTAGAAATTTCATAATTTCCAGATTTGATGAATCTGAGAGGCTAAAAGCGTGTTATATATGCCGACTTCTGCTAATGTTTTCAAATTTTGATCTTTATAGTCCCGCGATTCACTTCCTCCACCGATGCATACTGGCTTGGCATCTACGGGTGCTGTTAAAGCACCTAATCATCAGCAGTTTACTAGTGCAATAACTAAAGAAGCTGCTTCTATTCCTGGATTGCTACCTGTCCCTATCCTTAGTACATCTGTGAACAAGGTGGTGTCAAGAAAGTTTGTCATTCCCTCAGATTTACTTCCAATTCCTAATGTGGCAGCTTCACTATCTGTGCAATCCAGTCCTGGACAGTTTGCTACTCCACAATCCGGTTTTTCACCTGTCCCTGGACCTCTCACACCAAATTATCCACATGGTCTTCTTTCTGGAGTGATGATGGGTTCTGCTAAGAATGTCAGTGCTATTCCAGTTTCGGTAACTAAACAAACCCTCTATTCTTTTTTATTTTTTAACCCTAACTGGCAAAAACCACAAGAGATAAATTAATTTTAAGTTGTTCATAGCTAATAGGCTCAACAAAGGAGGCCAATAGACCGCTCCCATTGGGAGTCGAACTTGTAACCTTGTGGTCTAGGGTTGCCTCAAACTGCCTCTAAAGTTTAGGGTTTAGGGTTGCCCCAAGATGCCTCTATTCTTGTGACAAAAAGGTGGAATTGTCCGCCCCAGGGGCCTCCATACCCCGGCCCGACAGTTTGTGGAGAGATAAATCATAGTGACTCAACTGACTAGATGGTAAACTTTTTGTTCACTGCGCACAAAGAGCCCCTCATTTCTAATGAGATTTGGTTAATCTTTTGTGACAAATTTCACATCTACGACCAGTTGAGCTACCCAGATTTTTGGACTCACCTTCATCTAAATACTTGCAGAACGCAATGGCAAAAGCGAAGATCAGACCATCAAATTATCAGCATTATTAGAACCTCAACCATCTGGGAATATAATGTTGAAGAAGCAAAGATGCTGTTATCACCCTCTCTCTGGGATTGAAATCACAACATTCCTTTTACTTTACTTATTGGATCCCATTTCAGTTTTGTTTTCTGGTATACTCACTAGTGACTTTTATGCTTGTTTTATCGATTAGTATATAACACAAGAAATTGTACTGCCTTTTCGAATTATGCAAACCATTTTCACTTCACAAACTGCTCATATATATATACCTCTGCATCAAATCATATCCAATTTCTTTCAATTCTATGTCACGATATGATCCTAGATAGAACTATAACGGATAGGAAACCTTTCGAGCAGATTTCTGGCTCTAACCGTATTCGAATCACTTCGAGCGTGTGAGAGATCCAATAAAATTAAGAATAACACGGAAGAATGAACATGAACAAGAATATTATATTTATGCATGTCTTCTCATTATTCACATGCAATGGATCTATTCATACTACGGAGTATATTATTAGCACCTATAATATACATAATTTCTTTCTACTAATATGTAACCAATTCTCCTCTAATTACACATCCTAATTGATTCTTTTCTCTGATCTGAGGCTCTTCACTAATTAAACCACCAATATATAACAAGATTTATATAGTAATGTGTATTTAAATATTCTGGTGTTGTGTAGTAAAATATTATGTGTTGATCAAGAATGTTAGTTGGTCATTTGTCGAGAAGAGTTTGTTATTCTTCTGGCCTTAAACCTTTTGGGGATCTTAATATATGATATTAATATTCTTGAAGAATTAATGCAAAGTTGTTAGACCTTGCGGGATTATGCATGTGCAAAATAGTTACCGTAAACTTGGTTCAATCTTTGGGAACTTTACATAAAGTTGGTTTACTTTAATTTGTGGGAATTGTACGTAAAATTGATTTAGTTTGCAGGTAGATTTTGTGGGAACTTTACATAAACTTGTTTTACTTTAATTTGCGGGAGATTTTGCAGTGAAATCTCCGTCAAGTTTCACCTTTGGTAATGGAAGTTTTGAAAACTTTCCGTAACCACCGATGATATCCATGAGGATCAATTTGATCCATCAATCTAGGATGATCAATGATTATAAAATAACATATTAGTATAAGGGAATTGAATCTACTTGGTAGCGCGAGCCTGTAACCTGAGCGGGAGCATTAAGATGGTGGAACGATTGAGTTTGTCCCGAAGGCTGGGCTTGGGGGTGCTATCTCCTGGCTTGCCCGTTATAAGTGGTGAGATGGGCGGTGGAGTCTCCGCTAAAGTGAGGCGTCTCAGCCCTTAGATTGGAGGGCACTATGTTAGGCTGGCTTCACAGATCAGCGAAAACCTCATTCTCTTTGCAGAAGGGATTCATCAATCTTTAACCAAACATCAATGGATCGATCATTTGCTTTGGGCATGACTGAACCTTAACCTTAAATTTTCAAGTCTGACTATCCCATCTATAAAAGTGACTACAATTCAGTAAGATCAGATGATTAGCCACTGTGTGTTTGACGGTGGATATGAATTGAGTAGAAGAGTTTGCATAATAATTAACTAAAAAAAAAAAAAAAATTAGTACAATGAAGATTGACGAAGGTAGACTAGTTCAATATCCAGCAAAGCAGACTTTTTCCAGAGTAAGAAGAAAATGACAGTTCCAAGTTGAATGACCTCAACGCTTTTGTAGTCAGCGTTGGGTGCTATATTTCAAATGGCCAAACATGACCCAGGCAAGATTCTCTCTAGTCTATACTTGTTTATTTTAATTTTTAATTGTTATCGGTTTATTTATATTTAGAAATTATGATATATTTATACTTTTATAGGGTAAGTGGAATTAGGTTGAAATAGTTGAAACATAATGCTTTTTTTTACTATTTATCTTTTGACATGAATCACATGATAATAATAAATTTTTGTTATATTCATGGTTACTCATAAATTAACCAAGTGAATGGAGCATCCTTAAATCTCTAGGCCAGCTGTCCTACCCAAAAGAGGTGCCTACAATTCAACGAGGGGACTAGTCACTGTGTTTGACGATGGAAGTTCCGGGTATACCCGAAAAATAAATAAATTAACCAACTGAATTAAAAAAAAAAAAAAAAAAAAAAAAAAAACAAACAAACAAACAAACAAACAAACAAATTTACTTCTTACTCATGTGAAATTGTGTTACTACTTACTAGTGCTAGTTTGCAAAAAAAGAACAAATTTAGTCTAATTAGTTTTGTTATGTTAAATAAAATAGATGCATGGAATATGATTCAATTAAGTCAGGTAATTAAATAATATTTTGTGTCTATCTAGTGTTATAGTAAATCGTCTATTATTGTATCATATTTTATATAAGGCTGTTAAGCTTAAATTTATATATTTTTAAAAGAGGTTTGAAATTTGTAATTAGTGTGTCCCACTGTCCCTTAGTATTTTTCTGTGGTTGAATGTTTCTTTTTCTTATTCCTTAATTCTTCTTTTTTTTAGTGATATCGTAGGTTTTTTTTTTTTTTTTTTTTTTTTTTTTTTTTTTAAAGTTGACCGGAAAGGATACTCTCCATATTTATATTTTAGAGAAAGTGGTGTTATTCCACTTAGAGTTAAAGTATATTAATTTTGTCAGGTTTAGTCCTGAACTTTCAAATTGATCATTCGTGATTTTTCACCTTTCAAATTGTTACCCTCCGTGGTCCAAGTTAACCATTAATGGTCCATCGTTATGCTGTGAAACTGTGTCCACCTTGCAAGAATACATGACACGTGCAAAAGTAGACAACTCTTCAAGTATTAGGGGGGGGGGGGGGGGGGGGGGGTGAAACGATGTACCCATGTTGTACATGAAAAATTACTGATAATAGTTCCAAAAATTAGATAACAATGGAAGACCCTATATGTGGACTATGGTACACCTCGACTAAGTAATCAATCAACTCAAAATTAGTTGAAAAGCTTCGTGTTGTTAGCCGCTGCAAAGTATACGGTTCATATTAAATAAAGAAAAATTGACGTTATATATGGTCCATGAATTGTTTCATAATATATAGTTTATTCAGTCCTTGAGTTCTTCACATAGCAGCTTTTAGAAAAAATGTCATTTTGGTCCTTGAATTATTCTTATATCCACTTTTCACCCTTCAATTGTTACTCCGGTAGCTCTTTTCGTCCATGATTAGATGGAAATGTTAAAACCTAACAAAAGCTTTACAAAGCCTTTCTTATTCCCTTAATTATTTTAAATTTAATATCGAATAAATTCAATATAACGACATCAAGACTATGTGGTCTAAAGGTACTCGGGTTGGATTTCCAATTAGAAGGTTGTAAGTTTGAGCCTTAGTGGAGGTGTTATTCGTTCTTGATATAACATTGTAATAGAGCCAGTAGCATTCAAAAAAAATTTAATATAATGACCAAAATTAGAAAAAGATTTTACAGTATTATATTTAATTTATACCAGATGTCGAAACAAATAATTTTTTTTATATATATTTAGGTATAGCTATACATCTAATTTCACAATTTAAAAGAAAAAAAAAACACACACACACACACAAATTTCTTTTTTTTTTTTTTTTTTTTTTGTTAGCATGAAGCCAAAAAGAGATCAAAGAATAATGCATCAAAAACTTAATTAGAATTAAATTATGTAGATCGTTGAGAGATAAAATATGAGACGTAAAATACAATAATTTGGAAATACATTTACACTGATTGGTTAGGAAAACAAAGGGTTTAAAGTGGTGATATTGAAGTGAAAGAGAGACTCCATATTGTCAAAAAGTGATCAATCACTATGTTAGACAATTGCTGACATCTTCTCCTTAAAGACTTGAATGTTTCCATGCATTTCAATTAAGGTAACTTCCATATCAACAATGGTAGCAATATTGCTTTTTGAAGTGTACTTGTTGTTGGGAAAACTAGCAACGTTAACGCACGATCTGAAAGCCTTTTAAGAAGCACGGACACTATTAGTATATGGTTGAAAGGAAATCTGTGCCGTGTTACAATAACACTACCGGGGCTTCCAGATCGTACGTTGACGTTGCTAGTTTCCCCAACACTTGTTGGAGAATAAGAATGTGAAGGAAATGGACTCACAAACTATTTTTTATTCCCTTTCTTCTTCTTCTTTAATTTTAATTCTACTTTTGGACTTTTAGTTAATGATATTAAAGAATTGGCATTCATGATAGATGTTGTTCGATTCTGTTTTGTTAGTTGATCTGCGAATTGTGTCGCACACACTGTTGCTAGGGAGGCATTTTCTGAATCAGGTTGTGGGGAGTGGTTTGATGCCCCTCCTATTTTTCTTGTAAACTATCTTTTCCGTGATTTAATGCATTAAGCGTATTGCAAATTTACAAATGTATCCTTTTGATTTTAAATTTAAAAAATTTCTATTAAGTTTTAACAATTTCATCCAGCTATGGGTGAAAATAGTTAATAAGCTAAGGTAACATTTGAAGGGTAAAAAGTGGCTATAGGAAAAATTGAATGACCAAAAATGTCATTTTTTAAAAATTTTTTAATAGAGCAAATACCAATTTTGGTCTTTCGAGTATTAGCAAAATGACCGTTTTGATTCATATGTTTAATTTCTACCAATATTCATCCACGGCTATTGTTTTAGTACCAATTTTCATCCACGACTATCGTTTTAGTGTCAAAATTTATCACAACGGTCACTCATTCATCTAAGACATGCCAAAATTTAAAAATTTTAAGGACATTTTCGTCCTTCTCAATTTAAGATCCCAATTTGAGTATGAATAATGAGATTTAAGCCCTAAGATCGATCTAAATTCGCAGTTCTCCTACTCATCCTACCTTAATTTGAGGATGACAACTGTGAATTGAGATCGATATGATCTTAAGACTTAAATTCATGTATTCATTCTCAAATTGAGATCTTAATTTGAAAAAGATGAAAACACCCTTTATAATTTCATATTTCGGCATATCTGAAAAGGATGGGTGACTGGTGTGATGAATTTTGACACTAAAACAATAATAGTGAATGAAAATTGGTACTAAAATAATAGTCGTAGATGAAAATTGGTAGGAATTAAACATGTGGACTAAAACTGTCATTTTGTTAATACTCGTGAAATCAAAATTGGTATTTGCTCTTTTTAAAAACTTCTATTAAGGTTTACGAATTTCATTCAATCGCTTTCAAAATAATAATAATAATAATAATAATAATTCATCCAATCATGGGTAAAAAGGCTTTTTAAAAAATGAATAAAAAGAGCCACCAACGTAACAATTGAAGGATGAAAAGCGATTATGAAAGAATTCAAAGACAGTGCCAATATAACAAATACGTTCACAAGTTACTAGTACAATTTAGTGGTTGGATTTTTTGATAAGGTGAATCAAGTTATGAAAATGAAATTGGCAAAATATATAATGTAGCACAACATCGACAAAATTAAGATTTATATATATATATATATATATATATATATATATATATATATATATATATATATATATATACTAGTTTTTTACGCGCATTGCGCGATTGGGATAATGCCCAATGCTTTTTTTTTTAAAAAAAATAAGTACTTTAAAGTATATTAAGACAGGATTATATTGAAATTGTTCATGCATAGATAATTGAAGGTTGAATTTGCGTATTTAAATAGGTAATTCTTCTCCCAAAGGTTGAGTCCCCAACCCCAAGGGCCCCCCACACTCCGACCCGACAGAGCATTGTGGGAAGTTGTAAATCACGGCGACTCAATGGTTCAGCAGACAGGGCCAAATGCTGATACGCACAAGGAATCTGCCCACTTTGGACATAATTCTCGCACTGCCGCCGCCGAGGTTCAAACCTTCGTCTCTTCTCCCAAATACTACCCACTAAACCATTGAGCTATGCCCGTGCGGGTTAAATAGGTAATTCTAAGTTTACAAATGCAAGATAATATAATCAAGATTGATTATAATTGTCAATAAAATAATTGTATAGGTATGGTTCGTCTCTTCTCCCAAATACTACCCACTAAACCATTGAGCTATGCCCGTGCGGGTTAAATAGGTAATTATAAGTTTACAAATGCAAGATAATATAGTCAAGATTGATTATAATTGTCAATAAAATAATTGTATAGGTATGGTTGAAACCAAATACGGGACATAAGGGAGAACAAATAAAAATTAGGACATAGAATATTAAATATATACTAATATTGTTTGAGGAGATTCCGACATTAGGATTTGTGGTTAAGTTCTATTAAGACTTTAATATTAGAATTAGATTAATGGTGTAGTTATAATTCTATATTAGACTTTAATATTAGAATTAGACTAACAGTGAATTAACAAAAAAGTTAAATGGATAATCATATAATTAAGGATAAATTAGAAAATTTTTAAAGAAAAAATTAAAACCTGAACAATATGAACCATTCATTTGATTTAATAATTTGGCGGTCATTTTTTCTACCCAATGTTAATAATTAAATAAATTCGCTGGTCAAATCCTCTAGTATAATCCGCTAACGCTAACCGCTAACTGTTGATTGTCAAACAAGGACATTGCGAGATAGTTCTCACTTCAATTTGTTGTGTGATTTGAATACTCTCGTTGTCAAAAAATCTCTCAAGTAGTTAATATGGTTGACTTTATTAATTATATTTTTTTTAATTTTTTCATGGTATTAATAAAATACTTGGTAAATAAATATATAACATTATTTTGTATTATAACTTTGATATTTAATTAGAAAAATAGTGCACAAAAAAGATAATAGATAATGTAGTGAATATAATCAATTGATGAATTTGAATGTAAAAATTTTACATTTGAGAAAAATAAAGACAATATAACTAATGAAAATATTTCTTTTAATTAATTTATTGATAATTAATAAATTTTTTTTCACTGAATAAAGACATTGTAAGGATAATGTAGCGAATATAATCAATTAATAAATTTGAATATAAAGAATTTTTATATTGAAGAAAAATAAAGACAATATAACTAATAAAATTATTTCTCTTATTTAATTGATTGATAATGAATAATTTTTTTTTTTAATAAAGGCATTGTGGACACATAATTCAAAATTAAAGAAATGCATATGTATTATTTTTTGTTGTAACTACTAAATTATTATTTATATAATTTAATAAGAGTAAAATAGAGTACTAATTATGCCAACTTTGATTGGGATGAGGTTCGAACCTAAGACTTTTTTTTTTTATTGAATTCAATGAGTAAGTTAACGCTGAACTAACGACAATTCTTAAAATTTTAACGGAATTAGTAACGGTGTGTGGGTATTTTAGGAAATTTTAGTGTAAAATTTAAATCTGATCAATCTTTTAATTAATCTGAGTCGTTCATTTGATTAAAATCTGTGACCGCCATTTTTTCTACCCATTATAGGCCTAACTCTCTTGGGCTCTTATTAGTATAGTAGATATATATATATATATATATATATATATATATATATATATATATATATATATATATATATATATATATATATATATTGTTGCTTCCCGTGCGGATGTGCGATGGATTAATGTGCGTGAGATTTGTACACAATGTGCGTGAGTGTTGTGCTTAATGTGCCTGAGATTTGTACTTAATGTGCGTGAATATGTAAAATGCAACAGAAAATATCGATGTCAGCTTCTTCCCCATCCCCGGTAGCCATTTGCCCCCTCCCTGATGATGATGATGCGAAGGCGGGTTATGGTGGTTAAGAATTATGGGAATAATACAACAGAAATCCACACTTAGCTATTGTGCAAATTTTACTGTGCGTGCGTCATTTATATAAACATTCAACTGCACTGAAGGTAGCTGATAATCCAGAATTCATGGCCAAATTGAAGGAAGAAGTAAAAAGAAGCTTGGGCGTTAATGTGCGTGAGTTTCTGTTCTGTTTCTTTCTGAGCTCGTAATTCTGAAATACTCACGCACATTAAGCACAAATCTCACGCACATTAAACACAATACTCAGGCACATTAAGTACAAAACTCACGCATATTAACATGACGCGCATTAAGTACAAATCTCAGGTACATTGAGTACAAATCTCAGGCATATTAAGTATAAACCTCACGCACATCCGCACGGGAAGCAACAAATGCACCTGATCCCTTCCCTATATATATATATATATATATATATATATATATATATATATATATATATATATATATATATAAGTGTGTGTGTGTGTGTGTTAGTATTACTTTGACTCTATCACAATGTAATATTATATTTGTTCATAACTACTTTTTCTACCTACTAAAGTACAAATAATCAATCAACATGGTTGGTGTGGTGGTTCAACACCTTGTCTCTTAAACATGAGGTTGGGGTTCAAACCATTTGGCCAGTCCCTGACCACTCTACTTTGTGTGCTGACAGTAGGGACGGGGATTAGATTGCTAAAGACCTTGTGATCGAGCGGCTCGTTCGGACCCTAATTTTGGGACATTGACTTTTGTGATTTAGTAGGTTGAAAAAGTATGTATAGACACATACTAAAAATGTGTTTGATATTTGCAAAACCAAATAATAATTAGAATAATTAATTTTACCTATAATTAGTTTAAGAAATATATTACAAATCCGTATTCAAACTAATTATCAGTGAAATTTATTCCAATTATAACGTTCCATTTTTCTAACTCAATTCATATAATAAAAATTAAATATCTTCAATTTTTACAGTTTAAAAAAGGGACGACACTGCAATAGAAGGTATTTAAAAAATGAATAATGATATTTTTTTTCTAATTTAATCTCCTAACGTTCATGACAATAAAATCATTTTTAATCATTGACTACTATAAATTGACCGACTCCACCTTGCGTTTAAGTTTTTTTAAAAAAAAAAAATTAAAATTTATTAATCAAATACTATTATTTAAAAAAAAACACATATTACTAAATAAAGAGTTAAAAATTAAGGGAATTTTTTTTAAAGAGAAATTTAGTCTTAAAATGACCACACACATATATAACGTCGTCACATATTATGAAATGGATTAATCTATGATATCAATAATCTTTCATAATATATTACACGGATTCACAAGTATGGCAACTATATTTTATCACTTTTTATGATGGCCATGATTAATTCCATACTTTACGTTATATTATTTATAAATTAACCAAAAAAGAAAACTTTGTAATTTTATGGACCATATATGAACTGGTTGACCCAATGATCCCACACTGAATTTTTTTAAAAAAAAAAAAATCGACTAATAATCAAATGTAAAAATAAAATTTAATACAATAAAGATACGTTTAGAAATTAATTTTAAAAAGTGATTTTTTTTGTTAATAAATGACATGATTTGTCCATAATTTTGTGGTCTAGTGGCACGCAGTGACTCTTCTAAATGGGAAAGAATGAATTTGATCCCTAATGGGGACGGTATTGACTCTTTCAGTATATTGAGAAAGTGGTAAATAGTTATGAACAGATCAAATACTACATTATAACGGATTCAGTGGTACTATAATCAATTGATTCAAGGCTAAAACTTAACCTTGGAAACAACTTACCATAATCATTAAAAAAAAAAATGAATGGAAAAGAAATAAATAAGCAAAGTAATTATTCAAAATTATTGGTGAATGACTAAATTCAAAACAAAACTTAACCAAGATGTCTACCGTAATCGTGTGTATTTTCTTTTTAATAAATATGGAATAACTAAAATCAGAAATTTACTCAATTTTTTTGACAAAGACAAGCTAAGTATATTAATGCAAAACAATGAGGTCACGGATACAGTCATACAGATAGGAGGATCAAATCATCAGAATTTACTAACAAATTATTCATTTTAAAATTCAAAATATACGAAAGTTAAATTGGAAAAAAAAAAAAAAAAGTAAGCAAGTCATACTATCAATCCCGTAAATTAAATGAGAGGTCATAAATTTAAATTCTGGTGGGGTAATTGACTCTTTGTGCTTCAATATGTTAAGAAAGTATGTATGAATAGATACTACATTGTAACAGAGTCAGTAGTACTTAAAAAAATAAGGGAGGGCAACACTTTTAGCCCTTGAATTGTTTCACTTTTGGAAATTTAATCTATGTTAATTATTTTAATTTAAGCATATTTAGTTCCTTAATTGTCCACTAACAATTATATTATTATCAAACTCCATTAGCAAACTCTTTTCTATGCAGTTATTTATGTCATTTAAAATCAATTTTCATTGTTAAAGTTTCATTCTCTCCATACGAACGTCATTTTTAACAGTGAATATTAATTCTAAATGACAAAAATAATCACATCCTAGTCATATATTAATGAATTTCGAGAATTTTATAATACTAGAGACTAAAAGTGCAATATTATAAACAATTTAGGGACTACATTTATTTAAAATTAACTTACATTGACCAAAATTAACTTACATTGACCAAATTTCAACAAATAACAAAATTAAGGACATAAAAGCCGTTTTCCCACAAAATAACATAAGTTACATTATTTCTTATTAATGACATGTTTAGATTTGGTGAATTATGTGGTGAGAATAATATGATAAAGTATATGATATAGCACAACGTGAAAAGCAATGACTGAAGAATAAGCTTTTTGGGCAACCACAATTAAGTTGATCAGATAATTAGTTTGGTAACATATTATAAAAGAGTAATACTATATATACTCTCATTTTTTACTCTATATCGAGGTGTCATGCTTTGATTGATTTTAAAACCAAAATGAACAACTATTTTTGTTTATTCACTTTTATTTACCTAATATAAAATTTGTACATATGGCAAGAGTTATAATATGCAAGAATATATTTATTATTTTCCATTACAAAAGAGATTAATCTATGACACCAATAATCATTTCATATCAAATAAATTTGACGGATGGACAAGTATGAAAACTATATATTAATGATGGCCTAGATTTCTTACTTTTTGTGATTTTATTCAATAAATTTTTGTATTTATTTTTTGTGGACCTTTTATAAACTAGTTGATCCCACAATAAATTAGAAAAGAATAATTCGTTAATAATAGAATTAAATACAATAAAGACACGTAGAGAAATTAAGACTTATTTCTATTTTATTCTATGTGTCTAGTTTAATTAGCGATGTTTGACCGATGATATTTATTTCTTTTCCGTGATTTTGAAACAAAAACTTAACCAAGAATTCTACAGTAAATATGTAATTCTGATTTATTATTTTTTAAAAAATAAAATCAGAAAATTTACTCCCAAACTACTCCTTTTAAAATTCAAAATATACAGAAAATTAAATTTTTTGTTTAAGAAAAACAAAAAAAAAGGGAAGCAAGCCATACTATAGTATATATCAACTCCCTAAGATAAAAGAGAAAATAAAATAAGCTGGATGGCTAGATTACAGTAATTCAGCCCATACCAAGCACCTAAATTACACGGTGACTGCACGCACGTCGCCGGCGACCTGTGTTCACCGCCGGCGACTCTCTCTCTCTCTCTCTATGGTTTTGGGGAAGGGCAGTGCAAATAAGCCGGAAGCGGACTGGCGCGGGGCGATTTCATGGGCATCTCCGACATGCGGTTCCCGTTGTTGTCGTAGTAAATCACGCCGGAGAAGTCCGGAGGTTGGCACTTGTCGCCCATGAGGATGGAGCGCTGCCAAAGCCCGCCGTCGCCGAAGTCCTCTCCGTCGAGGACGACATCGTTGGCCGCCTTCTTCCGCCGCAGATTGCTGATCGTCGCCAGGAGTTGCTTCGGCTTCGCGAGCGGCGATTTGGGGGAACTACTTCTCACGCCGCCGTTCCCCAGCTTCTTCGTGACGCGGTGCCAAAGGGTGTTGACGGAGGCCAATAAACCGGCGCCGTGATGCTTCGCCGGACCGGCGGCGCGGCCGGGAGTGCCCGGAGTCGTCAGGAGTGCCATTTTTCGTTGAGACTTTGGTTGTGGGTAGTTGGCAACGGGAGATTCAAGTTTGGGCGTTTGAGTAACGAGGCGTATATATAGAGAGGATTAGGCAACGAAGGTGGGGCCCTAGGTAGGAAGGGTACCGGGAGTAGTCGGTAAACGGTTTTTGGTTTGGATTAATACCCTATTTTCTTCATATAATTTCGTCAAAAAAAAGAAAAATGGAGAATGTTTTTTTACACATCCTAATCTTTTCCCCACAAAAGAAAAAAAAAAAAGGTTAATATATGGAGCATGACCGCACGTCATTCGCACGCGCTATGCACCGGGAGATACATATTATATATATATATATATATATATATATATATATATATATATATATTATTAATCAAATACTATACAAATTATATATTTTCATATCAAACAATGCAAGATTTTGTTAAATTATTTTGGTTTATATAACTTCTCCCGAAAGGTTGAATCTTCAACCCTAAGGGCCCCACACCCCGACCCGACAGAGCATTTGGGAGGAGGTAAATCACGGTGAAGGTTTATATAACTTGATTTTAGAAAGAGTGAAGAGAGAGTAGGTGTCAATATTGTATTGGAGGAAATAGTAGGCCAATGGGCATTCCTAAAGTGTACAACGCATGCATGGTGCATTCCACTTGTAGAATTCGTGCACAGATTTCTCGAATTTATGGGGCAAAATTGCAACAATCAAAAAGTATGATTGACTAAAAAAAACAAAACGGATGGGAAGGTTTGACCATTCGGAGTTAGTTGGGTGAGTCAATGATTAAATAAGAGGGATGTGTGAATGGGGTCATGTTAGAGAGATTATTATATATATTTAATGGAAATATGCCTAAGAATTATATTGCAACTTGCAAGTTTTAGTTTGGGGGCTCTTATTTTGCTTGGACCCACCCATAATCACAAAGGTCTCTATCCTTAAATCTCCATCAAGAATTTGTAAAATGTGGGATTAGTTTAATTAATATAATGGTTGTATTTTTGTTGTCCATCCCACTTAAGAATGTCAAATAATTTATTGGTGCAGTTTGGTGACTCATATTTTTTGTGTTTGTGCTTATCACAATAATACAAATCACCACTAAAGTTTGTCTACATAGATTGACAATACAATTACGATTTTACATATAGACGTTTTACTTTTTGTGATGTGTTGTCACTATTAAACTTTTAAAGGAAATTAATACTACATTATTTAACAAGTCAATATGTTGTTGTTCCTTGAGCTTAGCGTAATGGATCATTGCCTGACTTAATATTATACGACTAAAGACAGTAATGTGGGGTTCAAATCTCATTGAAAATATGAATTATAAAAAGTCCCAAAATGATGGAAGGATGGAAGGTGTGGATTAATTGCATCCATGTGGAAGATTAGGGTATGATTGGCGAGCCGATTTGATCGCGTTTTGTGTAAGACCGTCTCAAGACATGTAATTCTTTTTGCTAAAATGTTATATTTTTAATAGTTTATAAACAAAATATTACATTTTAACTAAAAAGTATTCCATGTCTTGCGTAAGATTATCTCACATAACACCTATTATAATGTAATTAATGGATTTGTAAATTTGTAGGATATTCAAATCCACTCTATTAGTTTCTCACATGGAAAGTGATGGAGTCTAGACCTTAACATATTAAAACCTAAATTGCACGGACTTGATATTAGTATATAAAGTTACATGATTAAAAGTTTCAAAATATCTTTGAGAGTCATTTTAACGTCTCAAAAATTATTCTTGAAAAACTCCAATATGTCAAAGTATAGATCAAACATTATGGAGTCAAAACACAACCCAATTTTGGAGCTAGAAAAGTCTTTTTGAAAAGTTCATGTTTACTTTCAAAGTTTGAACTAACAACAAATGAGACCATATATAGTGGTCGGGATTGTTGTTCAATGTGACCAAAATTTAAAGTGAATTTTGAGAAATTTTTCATTTTGATTTTATGTGACACTTTATATTATTTACTTGGAAGGGGGATACCCAAAACATACAACAGAGAGATTGGCTCTATTACAGCCCAACATGACGCCAAGTTGGTAGTTCTGCAGAATCACTATCTAAGATGGCCAGAATCGATTGGGGGGGGGGGGGCGGGGGGGGGGGGGGGGGGGGGGGGGGATTATCCAACACATGAATGCCTCTTGGGAAATTATTCGTAAGTTTGGCTAACCCATCCGCAGCTTGGTTCTGTTCCCGAGCAATGGTATGAAGTTCCCAGCTTTCAATGTTCCGCAACTCCTTTTTACATCCTTCAAGCACATTGTGAGCACTCGTTGATGGCGTTCTGGAGGTCGTCATGTAGTCCACCAGCATGGCCGAATCTGATTCGAAAGTCGCCTTGTGGCACTTTGACAGACTCACCGTACGGTACAAAATCACTATTAAAAATTTATTTTTAATGAAAGTTTTAAGGAAACTTATTCTTTTTTTAAAAAAAAAAAAAATTTAGAGTTGCCACAATTTGCATTATGACATCATAATTGTTTTTTTTTTTTTTAAAAATATAATACATATTTGGAATTCAAAATTCCAAGTTGATATATATAAATTCTAACTTTATGCATTCAAAGATTTTTTGTTATGCATATTATGAGTATTCAATATAATATAATTAAACAACTAATAGATGAACATACCACAAGTAACAATGATTAAATACAAAATATAACTAAAATATTCTACGATGTCGAAAGATATATGTTAATTACTATTATGCCTAATACTATAAATATAAATGGATTGTGACATTTTTTTTAAATAAAATAATACGGATTAGTTATTTATAAAAGTATCAAAATTAAAATTTAAAAATTCTAAACAATTAAAAAAATATATCCACAGGCCATCTAGCTAGAAATGAAGTGCGTCTCTTTATCTCTTTGCCTCTAGGCCAGATATGTGAAATATTTTATTTTTAAATTGTTACTTAGATTATCAGTCACTTTGCATCTAATTGTACACATTTAATTAACTTATTGATGGAATCAAAACATTTTTTTTTTTGAAATTGAATGGACCAATTATATTTTCATTTCTAATTAATAATGACCCATTATAAACGTATAAATTTAAATAAGAATCACTAAGTCAATACCGTTTAGATGGAGGGACAAAAATTGATGCATATATATCAATCCAAATTTACAAATTGTTTTTTTATAAGAATCAAATTTTTGACCTAATATGGATTAAGCAGCTCTAGTTATAATTACTACCTGCGCATAGCATGGTGAATTCTATATGTACTCGATAGTTAGGTTTAATAAATGTTCAATTAAGGATCTAAACCCTAGACTAGAAAAAGTCTAGAAACATTTGAAGGACTAAGCTTTAAGTTTTGTCAACTATGTATTCTAAAAGCTAACAAGATCCAATATGGCAATATATATAAGGTTATATATAGTTACGTTATTTGTCGGAATTGTAAAAGATTAAGGGAGTGATTGACAAATCGCGGTTGGCTGATAGCTGATAGCTGATTAAATTAGTGAGTTTGAGTGTTTGACTAATTGATAGAATTAGTTGATTGTAGAAATATGTGTGGTAAATTAGCTATTAGCGTATTACATGCAAAATGACTTTTAATGGTACAATTCGAAAAAAGTGTTTTGAACAACTTTTTGAATTTTAGCATTTTGAAACAATAAGTTGTTACAAAAAAATTGATTAACCAAGCATTCATATTGGGTGTTCAACCAAGGCAAACAGTTAATAGTGGTCAAACAAACTAAAATTGACTGATAAGCTAACTATGTTACCAAACATGGTCTAAGTATTTATTTCATAACTCCAAGGAAATTATCTACAAATATACATATATACAAACCTAATAAGAGTCAATAAAGTTAGCCATTAACGGGAACTAAAAAACGTTGGTGTAATTGTTTGGTGAAATAAATGGTTCATATTACTTTGATTTCAGTGTTTTTAATTATTTTTCTTCTTTTACCCTCAATTATATCATTTACTTTTCCTAAATACTCCTGCATTTCGTTAGTGTAAACATTAGTAACGGAATATTTCATTAACTATTTATTATTGTTAACTTAATTACTCATTGATTTTTATGAGGTCTTAGGTTCGAACAACATTCCAATCAGAATTGACATAATTGTTAAACATATACTATGAATATGTTAGAGTACAATGTATTAAAAAGTACAAAATAAAATTTAACATTAACTTTGGTTAATTAATTAGAATCATCCATTGGACATTGATAAAACGGTACACCAATTTACAGTATATATTCAACATGGATGAGAAACTATGCCTATTATCATTGTCATTTTGGGAAATGATGATTTGGTTATGTTTTTGAAGGTGCACCGCCGCGCCAACACACTAAAATTGCAGTGAATGAAGCACACCAGGAGACTAGATCAAATCAACAATTCATTTATGGCGGAAGTGGTAACAAGGGAGAATCATGGATCATGCCAATTAATAGGGTTTTGTGTTGCAAAAACTATGCTTTGGTACTATCTAGTGAGGTGCGTGCTTCCCTCTAAAATTATTATTGCACCCATTAATCCAACATTTATGCCACATGTCATAGTTATACATTCTTGAAATATTTATTTTTATGAAAAATCTGATAATCTTACATTAATATACGACATGATATACCGAATGATACTTTGATAAATTGATTAGATTCTAAAACACTAATTTAAAAATACGTGTTGGACATTAAACTTTCCGTGCAATGCGCGTGTAATAACTAATAATTAAATAAATGTTAGAGAGAATAACATTTTTAGTCTCTCATTGTGAAGTATAAAATACTCTCATTCCCTTTTTTTGTTAGTGCTTCGAATTTTTATTCTCAATTAAACAAGGAGTGGGATGGTGTTTTTGATCCCCCCAAATTAGCAAATTGCAATGGAATATTTCCCACCTTTTGAGATCTTGACACAAGGTAACCTTTTTGTGCTACGTATTGACCTCTTAAGAAGAACACAATTATCCAACCCAAGAGAAGAATATATCCCAAAAAAACTAGTAAAATTATGGCAAAATTAATGTCAATTTAGGCCCTAAACAAAATAAATATTAATCCCAAACCCTCGTATTTTAATAAGACTCGGTGAAATGCATGTCATTAATATTATTTAATATCTTGATAAAATTATGGCAATCATATCATTTTTGTGCCTTAATCTAAGAAAATAATCGATAGCATACACACCGATGATGTATTTGATGATGAAGATTTTAATAATAAGACTCAGTGAACATGGATGCCATTAATATCTTGATAAAATTATGGAAATCATATCGTTTTTGTATAATAATCTACGAAAGAAACGTGCATGCTATTAATGTTTTGATAAAATTATGAGAATTATATCGTTTTTTGTATCATAATCTACGAAAGAAATTTATAGCAGACATAAGATTCTTTTTGTTTTTTATTTTCCAATGGATTGACTATCAATTTCTTTCACACTCATAGTCATTTATTGTGATGAATGTGCTTGTCACAAAAATTGTGATCTTGTTAAGAGGTTAATACGTGGTACAAAAACATGCATTACCCTATATCAAAAAAGAATTTAGAGCCTGAACTATTTAGAGTGAGCCACCATAGACTTCTTAAAGGTGGGCAATATTCCATTGTAATTTGCTAATTTGGGGGGATCAAAAACACCAACCCACTTCTTGTTTAATTGAGAATAAAAAATCGAAGCACTAACAAAAAAAAAAGGGGGGGGGGGGGGGGGGGGGGGTGTTATACTTCACAATGAGAGACTAAAAATGTTATTCTCTCAACCTTTATTTAAGTATATTAATTGCCACATGGAGTTATGAAATAAATACTTAGGTATATTTGGTAACATAGTTAGCTTATTAGTCAATTTTAACTTGTTTCTTTTTTAGATTATGACACCAAAAAAAAAAAAAAAAGATATGATTTTCATAATTTTATCAAAATATTAATTACATCCGTGTTTATCGTGTCTTATTAAAATCTTCATCATGAAATACGTCATTGGTGTGTATATTGTAGATTACTTTCTTTGATTATGGCACGAAAATGATATACAATTGTCATAATTTTGTCAAGATATTAAATAATATTAATGACATGTATATTCACAGAGTCTTCTTAAAAATACGTTGGTTTGGGATTAATGTTTAGTTTGTTTAGGGTCTAATAATATTAATGACATGCACCCTTTTAGTTTGTTTAGAGGTTTATTTTTTACTATTTAGAGCTTAATAGTGTTACGGTTTAAGTTTAGAATTTAGTTTTTTTTTTTTTTTTGGTTTAGGTTTTAAAAGTTTTTCCATAAGTGAAAATTACTTATATTGTTAAAATTTGTACTTTAAAAGTTGGAGAAAATTATTTGAATGCCATGCCACCACATTTTTCACAAATTGCATCATATATGCTAAAATTCATTTTTAATTTTTCTCTTAAGAACAAGTTCTCATGTAAGTGTCTCTAAATATATTATCATTATGACTTATAAGTTTAAACTTTTATATTTAATCAAAAATATTTTTTAATTTTGTGTACGTGATGGGAGCAGACAAAAGATGGTGATTAACCATTGCTCAAATGGGCGGCTGCCGCATTTTTTTTTTTTTTCTTAAATTTTTGCAACCAACCAATAAAGGGCATGGGACTTGTGACAAAAACGTACACATTCCATTAGAGGAATTCTCGACATTTCATACATCTTAATTATCTTATATTGAAGACAAAGAACACCTATAAACTAATATATGTGGTTCCTTTCAAAAAAAAAAAAAACTAATATATGTGGCAAATTATTCGGTGGACTTAACGTGGACCTGGATCCAAAATAACAATTTACATATTGAATGTTCACAATTTTGTAAAAGGTATATTGTGAGTATATTTAGTATGTAAATTGTGAACATTAAGTATGTATATAAAATGCGATCATTAAATATGTAAACTGTGTATTTAATTTTGAACTCAGGTTTGTCATGCGTGGTGGATCCTGGTCCATGGTATAACTACTGAATATATGTCGGGCAGGCAAATTAATTTGTTCAAAACTTGTAATGAATTAATTAATTAGTTGAAGAGCATATATATATATATATATATATATATATATATATATATATATATATATATATATATATATATATTTGCTTTGAGGCCAAAACATGTTAAGGTAATAAAGCATTATATTTACGACTTCTTAGGTAGCCAACATATATAACCCATGAGTATATATACTTAAGCTTGTTAATTAGGTCACCTCCCAATTGCTCTCTTTACCCCTTTCAAAAGGCAATAATGGACTTTCGTGCCCAATTAGGAACATACGAGGTTGACTGTTAGGTTTTGGGTTTTAGATTGCTTTGTTTTTGTTTTGTTTTTGTTTTTTTTTTTTTAACAAAAAAAAAAAAATTATTTTTCGTTTTTGTTAGTTGGATTAACGTAACGTATTTGACTTTTTGCATTATTGAATGCATATACGTCAAGTTGGCACTACTATAAATTTTCTTATTAGCCTCTAAAATTGGTGATGAGAGTAAATTCATTGGTAAATAGTAAACTTGACAAAGATATATATGATGATATCGTCAAAGTTGAGCTAATCTAGTTATTTGTTTAATATCTTTAATTTATAATATACACATTGTTGGTGTATTTGATGATGAAGATTTTAGTCACACTCGGTCGGTGAGCATGCATGTCGATCATTAATATAACTAGTTTTTGCCCCGTGCAATGCACGGCATAAAATTTAAATAACTTTAATATTGATAATATTTTAAAAACAATAAAATAAAATATTAATCATGAAATTAAAACTTATTCTGAAAAGTAATTTTCTTTAACAATACTAAATTGGTTGTTATATCGAACATCACATATTGTTAGCATATATTATAAAGAATTGTGTTATAACATACCACGTGAGATTTAAAAAGTGTACATTAAAATAATTTTATATATATATATATACACACACACACACACACACACATTTTTATAAAAAAAAAATTAAAAATTAGGAAATCAAACAATATACAATAAAAAAATTATGAAATTAAATTTTCTTATATATAAAAACATTTATTAATATGATTTGCAATTAAAGCCTATAGTACATATACTTGACAATATATAAATAAAAAATACAATATCATCATCATACATTGAAACTAACTACGAAAATCTTTTCTTAAACATTGCTTAATAATAATAATTATATACGTACAACATATATAAATCTAAACTAAATATGAAATATTTCATGACATGAAAGAAAAACAATCGTTATGCGTTGGACCCGTGTCCAGCATGCTTGCTGGACACGGGTAACAGTGCCGTTAGGCATTGTTATCTCCTTTTTTTTTTTTTTTTTTTTTAATTTCAGACCGCTTCATTGTAAGAGTATATGTTCATAATTTTATTACTATATGTTAATAACTATACATTCATAACTCCATAACTGTACGTTCATAACTCTATAACTGTACATTCATAACTCCATAACTGTACATTCATAACTCCATAACTGTACATTCATAACTCCATAATTGTACATTCATAATTTTCGAAGCTCTATGATCACAATTTTAGAGCTCTATGTTCATAATTTTATCACTATATGTTCATAATTGTAAGTTCATAATGTTAGAGCTCTTTGTTCATAATTCGATCAATAACTGTACATTCATAATTCCATACTGTAGATTCATAATCTCATAACTGTAGATTCATAACTCCATAACTGTAGATTCATAACTCTATAACTGTACATTCATAACTCCATAACTGTACATTCATAATCTTCGAAGCTCTATATTCACAATTTTAAAGCTCCATGGTCATAATTTTATCACTATATATGTTCATAATTGTAAGTTCATATGTTAGAGCTCTGTGTTCATAATTTCATAATTGCATAACTGTATATTCATAACGGCATAACTGTACATTCATAACGGCATAAGTGTACATTCATAATCAAAAAAAAAAAAAAATAACGCCGTTAACGGCAAAACGCGCGCGATTTTTTTTTTTTTATAACTAAATGACGCGTTTTTTTAAAAAAACGACGTCGTTTTGGGCCCGTGTCCACAATTCAATGTGGACACGGGTCCAGGGCATAATTTGCCCAAGAAAAAATAAAACCTGTAATGCTAAGCCCAATAAACATTTAATTATCTATCAATATAACCCAGTTACGTTGCATTTCAGCCCAATACCCAAGCCCATTAACTCAATTATAAAACCTCATTACCAAACCCTAATCCATATTTTTTGACGATTGCGCTTCCGTCTACTCTATTGCGTTCGTCATTCTCTCTAAAATGTTTATTGACTTACGCGAACCTTCTCTGTTTCCGGCGTCTTGACACACTCGATTTTAAATCGTCGCACGTCCAAGTAATCCACTGCTAAAAAACTTTTCAGATAATCTGATCATAGCTTTTGGCCGTTGTGGAATTGCTTTCTTCCCCAAATGCCGATCTGAAAAATCGGGTGACTGGAGCAAATCTAAAACAAACTAATAAATACAGTATCATTTTCAGGTAAAACTTATTGTTTAAAACGAAATTAAGAAATACATCATATTTTCTAATTACTTAATATCAGTTCAATAATTATTTGTTTAAACTTATTCGTCTCTCCAATATTATTGTTCATGCAACTGATTTCAATTTTTAAAAACATTTGTTCAATTTAGTAACTGATTTAGTAACTTTTTCAAAAAAAAAAAATTTCCCTCTCAAAACTATATTAGAATGAACAATTAAATTGTTGTCGATCAACAAAATTGTAAGAATAAAAAAACAGGTTAATCTTATTTTTTAAAAGAGTTAATACCCAAAATCGTCCTCGACTATAGTGGTTTTTCTCAATTTCGTCCTAAACGACTTTGGTGACCTAATATCGTCCCAGACTTTTGTGTTTTGCTCAATTTAGTCCTCCATTTGTTATTCCGTCAAATTGGTGTTAAATAAAGTGACAATTCAATAATGTCAATATTGATCTCTCTTTACTTTCAACTTGTGAAGTACGAAATTCCTCTTTCTTGTATGAATTACACCCAGAATTACTCCCGAACCTGCAAATCAAATTTTATATTCACAGTTTTAGGAGTAATTCTGGGGGTAATTTGTAAAAAAAAAAAAAAAAAAAAAAAAAAAAAGGATTTCGCAGTTCACATGTCTATGAGTAAAGAGATGCCAATATTAAAATTACTGAATTGTCTATTTATTTAACACCAAATGGACAGAATAACAAATGAGGGACTAAATTGAGCAAAAATACAAAAGTCTGGGACTAAATTGAGCGAAACACAAAAGTCTGGGACGATATTAGGTCACCAAAGTCGTTTAAGACGAAATTGAGAAAAACCACTATAGTCGAGGACGATTTTGAGTATTAACTCTTTTTTAAAATTGGATACTCTATTTTTTTTTTCCAGTAAACAATAAATTAATTTATATAATAAAATGTTAACTTAAAAATACTGGAATGTATTACCTGCTTCATCATTAAATAACAATAATTGTAGATTAACATGTATTGAAAATAGATAAGTATGATGCATTATATACCTTAAAATGATGCAATTTCATTTAATTGGTATTTTAATACCGTAAAATGATGCAATTTCATTTAGGCGGGAAATTGATTGACAAAAAACATTTTGCTATACATCATATTTTCTAATTACTTAATATCAGTTCAATAATTATTTGTTTAAACTTATTCGTCTCTCCAATATTATTGTTCATGCAACTGATTTCAATTTTTAAAAATATTTTTTCAATTTAGTAACTGATTTAGTAACTTTTTCAAAAAAAAAAAAAAAAATTCCCTCTCAAAACTATATTAGAATGAACAATTAAATTGTTGTCGATTAACAAAATTGTAAGAATAAAAAAACAGGTTAATCTTATTTTTTAAAATTGGATACTCTATTTTTTTTCCAGTAAACAATAAATTAATTTATATAATAAAATGTTAACTTAAAAATACTGGAATGTATTACCTGCTTCATCATTAAATAACAATAATTGTAGATTAACATGTATTGAAAATAGATAAGTATGATGCATTATATACCTTAAAATGATGCAATTTCATTTAATTGGTATTTTAATACCTTAAAATGATGCAATTTCATTTAGGCGGGAAATTGATTGGCAAAAAACATTTTGCTATTATATAGAGTAAGATATTATTTAATATCTTGATAAAATTATGGGAATCGTATCATTTTCTTGTGTCATAATCTAAGAAATTAAAGAAATCTATAGCATAAACACAAATGATGTATTTGATTATGAAGATCGATTTTAATAAGACTCGGTGAACATGCATGTCATTAATATTATTTAATGTCTTGATAAAATTATGACAATCATATCATTTTTGTGCCATAATCTAAGAAAGTAATCTATAGCATATACACCGATGATGTCTTTGACGATGAAGATTTTAATAAGACTTGGTGAACATGCATGCATGCTATAATATCTTGATAAAATTATGAGAATTATATCGTTTTTTGTGTCATAATCTAGGAAAGAAAAATGCATGTCATTAATATCTTGATAAAATTATGAGAATCATATCGTTTTTGTCTCATAATCTACGAAAGAAAAATGCATGTTATTAATATCTTGATAAAATTTTGGGAATTATATCTTTTTTTTGTGTCATAATCTACGAAAAAAAAATTATCAGACATACGAATTTTTTTTTTTTTGTTGTTGTTTTTTTTCATTTCAATAGATTGACACAATTGTCGCAATTTTATATCAATTTCCTTCACACTCATAGTAATTTATTGTGATGAATGTGCTTTTCACAAAATTTGTCTGTTGCTATAGGTATGGTTTTTTAGTAGGAATACAATTAACAAACAGGGAAATTTAAAATTTATGGAAAAATATTAATCGGGCATTCTTTCAAAAAAAAAAAAAAAAATTAATCGGGCATTTGGTCGCAATAAAGAAATTAGGTGAGAAAAGAATTGTAATTTTATGAAAGATAATAGTGTGGGAATAAAGTGAAATTTTTTTAATTCTAGTGTTTGGTTTGTAGGAGAAGAATTGATGGGAATTTCAATTCCAGTGTTTGGTATTCATAAAAATTGGAATGGAATAAGTAATATGAAGATCAGAATATCTATACTTACTATTATTGTTGTTGTTATTATTATTATTATTAAATAACAAGTAAATTTGTGTCAAAACTATAATGCAATGCAACGCAATTGCTATTTGGATACTTTGGATATAAACTTGTATCACTAGAACATATTTAATAGCTCACAAAATTTACTTAACCATGCCAAGTTAAACTTCATAAGCTCACATCCAAAGTACTTCATAAAAGTAAAAGTACATAACCTAGTTAAAAATAATAGAATGTCAAATTTTTTAAATGCTTACATCCAAAAAAAAATATTATAGAAGGGTAATTTTGTCTTTAATTAAGTGTATCTTTTTTAGGTTAGAAAATAGAAGAGTAATTTTGTCTCAATGATATCTTTTTTTTTCCCAACCAGTGTGGAATTGAAATGTCAGGAGAACATGTGTTTCTAATTCCATGAAAATGTTCATTTCACCTGCATGGCAGCTCAACTGGTCACAGAGGTAAAACTTTAGAAGAATGACCAGGGATCGAGTCTTACCAGCGGTAGTGTGGGAGCAACCTCTCAAAGCGAGGGGGGTTCCTTGTACGCAGTGAGCACTGGTCTAGCCTCTGTAGTTCATGTTCAGTTGAGTTATCATGATTCGGAGTGTAGGGGGTTCCCTCCAACCAAACAGACTATAAGGGGTGTATTTAATTATTAGCAAATGAAATTTTTGATATTTTTCTAAAGAGATGAAAAATAACATTAATAATAAAGTGTGTCCAAGTTGAAAAAAATAGAAAAATAAAATTTTGAAAGAATGGAGAATATTTGATTCAATGGAATGGTTTTATTGTTGGTGTCCACAAACTATCTAAAATGCGTCCTTTTTTATTTATTTATGTTTTGGTAAAGTCCGTATTGTAATCTTAGGAGACAATGAATCACAAAAAAGTAATTGTATCATTTTCTAACTTAATAGTTTCATGTGACATTTTAATACGATGTCTTGCATATAACACCATACATTAATCTTGTGGTTGCATTGCATCCCAATCTTGTCGCACATGAGCCCAGCTATGATGTCGCTCGGGGTTGCACCCATTCAATTCACTTGATTGTCTCATGACATTTTAATAAGTTTTTTTTTTTTTTGAAAGACATTTTAATAAGTTACTTGTGTGTGTATAGATTTTTTTTTTTTATACTACTATTGACTCTATTACAATGTAGCTGTTCTATACTTTCTCAATCTATTACAGCCCAAAGAGTCAAGAGTCAAGACCCTACCACCGGGGTTCGATTCTGTGACCTTCCTTCAAGAGTAGCCACAGATATATCATCTTAGCACAGTGTTTGGCTGTGTGTATAGATTTAAGTTCTCAATTCATGTATTTTTTTAATAGAAAATGAAATTATAACGTTTTTATTTTATTATGGCTTATATTTATTGTGACAAGTTAAAATGGTTATATTAAAAATCCGGGTTAACAATAGTTTGATAGTAAAATATCCACACGGTATAGTGGGCCAGTCTTTCAGCCTAAACAATGTGCTAACTATTGCTCCTCTAGCCCAGCCCATCAAGATTCCTCCTTGGCACGGCCTATGCCCAAGGAAACATACAAAACCCAAACTCAAGGCCGGAAGACCAAAGCCCAAAAACTTGGAATGGTAAAATGGGAGCGTTATGCTGTGCATGGTGCATACGGATGCAAAAACGACGCCGTTTTATTAAAAACGCGCATCCCATTTAAAAAAATTCAATTTCAATTCCGCTCAACAGCATTATGTGTTCATCGATTCTGAAATTTTAATTCATTCATTCTGGAATTTTAGTTCATAGATTCTGGAATTTTAGTTCATTCATTCTGGAATTTTAGTTCATCGATTCTGGAATTTTAGTTCATCGATTCTGGATATAGAGTTCAAATTATGCACAATATAATGTTGTTGTTGGGAATTGAAACTGAATTTTTTTTTTTAAGTGAGACGCGCGTTTTTAATAAAACGACGTCGTTTATGGTGCATACGGATGCACAACATAATTTACCGGTAAAATGACTGAGGCAAATTATGCTGTGCAACCGTGTGCACCATGCATAGTGCACATGGTTGTAAAAACGGCATTGTTTTACTTTTTTAAAAAAATATTTTTGATTGCCGTTAGTTACATAAACATATGTTCATAATTTTATAATTTCACATTCTGAATGTATAGTTATGAAGTTATGAATGTGTAGTTATGTAATTCTGAATGTATAGTTATGAAGTTATGGATGTGTAGTTATGCAATTATGAATGTATAGTTATGAAGTTATGGATGTGTAGTTATGCATGCAATTCTGAATGTATAGTTATGAAGTTATAGATGTGTAGTTATGCAATTCTGAATGTATAGTTACGAAGTTATGGATGTGTAGTTATGCAATTCTAAATGTATAGTTATGAAGTTAATGGATGTGTAGTTATGCAATTCTGAATGTATAGTTATGAAGTTATGGATGTATAATTCAAATTATGCACAACATAACGCCGTTAACGGCAATCCAAACTGTTTTTTTTTTTTTTTTTTTTTTTTTTTTTTTAAGTCGGGCGCAAAACGACGTCGTTTTTGCAACTAGGTTGCACAGCATAACGACTCAATGACTGAAATCATCTTATGCAATTATTATGTTGTGGTCCAGGATCCACCATGAACATGATAAATCCTTTTTCATATTATATACTTGCAATTAATATATTATGTATTTTTACTTAATTAATTATATACATTTATAAAGTTAATTCTATTTTTGTCCTAGATTTAGTAGGTGGCAGTCCAATTTTAATAATTCTTTTATCAGAACATCCACATTTAGTCTTAGTATTATTGTGATATGACCACTTCTGGTCCCCCATCAACAAAATTGTTGAAATGTTGTTAAATACAAAGGCATTTACCGTTTGTCCAATTAAATCATCAACAATTGATTTTGTATCCAATTTGGTCCTCTGTCACTTTGGTTGTGAACTGGCCGTATCTTTTGAGAGCAAAATGGGATTTTCACTCTTTTAAGGGCAAAATTGGACTCCGACTGGGCAGCGGCCAATTTGTTCAGCAATTTGAGGCTCTCTTCGTCCTCCCTGACCTCGACCTTATCCTGGATGAGTGCTTTCAGGGATTCAACGACCTCGGGACTAGAATCCAGGAACTGAGTCAGCGATGAATCTTCTTTTTCCTCCAATTCCTGAACAACCTCTTGCTGCTTTACCACGATAGCCGCAGAGGTCTGTGCCTCAGCTCTCGCGAGTGGCATTGACAGGAACTTCCCGAACATGACGACGACGAAAATAGACGCGACCCCTATGGATTTGATAGTCGCAATCACCGAATTCTGATTAGAAGTAGCGAAAGCTTTGACGGTCAACCTCTTGTTATTGCTGCATGGTGCGGAAATGCAACATCAAGATATGGAGTGAGGTTTCTAGACAGTTTTAAGAAAATGGAATGTGGATGAAGAAGTGCCTAAAGTCAGTCCCGCAACTCCATGGCTTGCTTCGCCGGCTATGAGTTTTGCAGAGGGAGGGAGGACACAAATTATTTGTAGTGGGAATGGCGAAAAATAGTGAAAGTCTCATTTTGCCCTCAAATGAGACGGTCATTTCATAGCCAAACTGACAGAGGACCAAATCGGATACAAAATTAATAGTTGAGGACTTAATTGACCAAAATTGATAGTCGATGGCCAATTTGGTACTTTCGTCATAATTTAGAAACCAAAACGGTAATTCACTCAATACAATATCTATTATAAGTAACAGTTTATTTATTCCAAATAATATCTATTCTGTAATATGTATTATAATTTCTATCCTAAGTAACAAACAACTATTCTAGATTCAACATGTCTCAAGGATTAAGAACTATGAGACGATCTATGTCACAATTATTGTGTTAGTCATTCAACTTGTACGTGTTAAATCGAGTTAATAAAAACAAGTAGCTAGTTAGAATTATTAAATTTGTACTCCACTGTGACTCGAATTTACAACCTCCTATATGGAAATTCAACTCAAGTACCATTAGACAACAATGTCTCGGCCAGCTATTAAATTAAAATTTAACCATCCCAGTAAAACGAATCCTCAATAATGATATACTAATACTATAATGCGCACAATTCTCCATAATTATTTCCTCTCTGACCTTCCCACAGCCACATGACATGCCGTGCCGTCACAACCACCCTTTACGCTGAATCACATAATAAATATAATTTACAAACTTTAATATCATTATATTTCATTCACTTGATCCAAGTTTCTCAATTATATAAAATATTAGTAAATGTAGAAAAAAAAAACCCCCAAATTGGTGCCAATACAGACTCTCATGCCATGAAAGAGAAATATTCAATAATATAAATGATAATATCTTTAAATTAAAATAATGAGAATACATGTAAGATATTACTATCTCGATTATAAGATAAATGTATAACAATATTTTAGTATCTGTTCGTAGCTATTTTCTTAACATACTGAAGCACAAAGAGTCAATATCGTTCCCACCGAGGCTCAAACACATGATCACTTGATGTCACTAAACCATAATGTCATTGGCAGTGTAGATCTGGTTGATTTAACAAAATTTTATTTACAGTAAATTAAAAATAAAAAAAAAATCATTACACAATATTTATAGTAATATATAATAATAATAGAAGGACAATAAAATAATGGTAATAATAATCATTTCATGAACAATAATATTTTGACTTGCCAAATAATATTTTACTCATGAGCAACGTGACTAACAATTGTACAGGCTAGGAAATGCATGGCATATCTGTTGCAGATGAGAGAGATGAACCTCAATGGTGGAGAGGGTTTGGGCCGGTGGGGACGAGGCGTTTCTCCACTCCATAACGCGGGTCGATCTCATCATCATCATCACTTTCCGGCGCCGCCGAAGCGAGATGTTTCCGGTGGCGGTGGTGCTGCAGAAACGACTGAAAATCAAAACCTGCGGCCATGGTTACCCGCCGGGAGCTTCTTAAAGCTCGAGGCTGATGATCGGAGCAGCCATGAAAGAGGAGGAAAAAGAAGAAGAGAGTAGAAAGAATGATGGCGATGAAAGAGATAGGGTTTTTGGTGAGAGAAGAAGTTGCCATGGCCTGATAGGAGAAGAAGAAGAAGAGAAGAGAAGAGAGGGGGGCATGGAGACAAGTTCGAAGAGGCAACGAGGCGGGTTTTAGGGTAATAATGAATTGAAGATAGAAGAAGTTGACAGCTTAAGGTGATGAAGGTTGACATGGGAAATCTGGCTTTGCTTCCATTAGACTCAGCTCCTAGCTTCAACAGGCCGGTTATATGGAGCTGGAGCTAGCTATCTATTTTTTATTTTATATATATATATACACGTAAGTACTTGTGATGGGTCATGTGCTAATTTGGCCACAAATGCAAATAAATTAAATATTTGGTAATTTTGGTCAACACACTTTGGGTTCAATTCATGGGTTGGCACTTCCATTCTTATCTCCAAATGAATACTACGTGCATTACTACTTTGATCCCTAAATATTCAAGAAACTAGTTACCAAAATTTAATGCTTAATGTGTATTTTTAAATTAGTTTTTCAAAATTTATTAAAGTATCATTCGATATCCTGACGTATATTAATGTAAAATTATCAAATTTTTCGTAAAATTAAATATTTCAAGAATATTATTATATAACAGGATTGTTAATTTTAATTTATAATTTTATTTTAATATAAATACTCATTATTATCATAAATAAATAATAAATATTTTATAATAACAACTTAGTAATATATTTATATTAATGTTTTTAAAAACGAATCAAACAGAAAATACACTTTATTAACTTTCTGCGAAACAAAAAAAAAAAATATTATTTTATTACTTTCAAGTCAAACACTAGAAAATGAAAATATTTTTATTTTTTAAAATTATTTTTCATATAACATTTGATGTGCTTTCAAATGAACCCTAGATTAGTCAAGTTAGGTAAATTTTAATATCATATATGCATGAGATTAAATCTAAAAAAACAAATTGTAAGGAAATCAATATAAAGTTTATTTTATTTTGATCTCTCAACTATTGTGGCATATATATTAATTTTTTTTATCGTCTTTGACACTTCAAGAAAAAAATTAAATTTAACAACGAAAAAAATCTTGAAATAAATTATTAAAATTTGTGATATTTAAGTGGTAACTATTTAATTTGTTGGTATTTTGTTATTTTCTTGTAATGTGATTCTTTCACTTTTAGTCCAAATTACCTAAAATGCTTTCACTTTGTAAAAACAACACCTAATTATATTTAAGTACATTTTGAATTAAAATGAAATATATTTTAAAATAAAAAACTCTAGTAAATTAAATCAAAATTGATGACCTATTTAAAGTAAAAATGTTACTAAAGTCTAGAATAAATTAATAAAATAAACTCGATCACAGACATCGGCAAACTAAAAATTAAATCCCCGTACCAATACATATTTAGTTCAAAAATGATAACGTAAATATGTTGAAATGCAAAATGAGGCGGGGAAGGCGGGGAAAAAGGAGACAAATGGTCGAGAATTACTCTATTAACAATTAATTAACAACAACATTGCTTTACGTTCAAGGAAAAGGTGCCATATACTCCTATAATCCGGCAAATAGTCAAAACCTATATATATATATATATATATATATATATATATATATATATATATATATATATATATATATGTAGAATCTGGATCAGAGGACCTAATCTTATGTGAGGACGTGAGAACTAATCTTGTGCGTTTGTTTTTTTATTTGGATGGTCCAGATTTGAGTTCTTGAGATGACATGGATTGATCTTTTTTGTTAAAGTGGGATAATAGTGTCTTTTTCTATTTTTTTTAAGTGTGAACGCATGTATAATCCTTGGCCAAATTGGTTTCCTATTTTCTTGGATCATCACCGTTGCAATTTGGAGCCGCGATTTCTTCATCATTGATTGAGTGTTCACCCATGCAAACTAATCAGTATTTTTTATTTTTTTCGCTTGTTCATTTGAGTATAATATTGTGTATATTTGGATTGTCGTGTATATGTATAAATGCCTGGGTAGTACGATTGTGCATTTGTGTGTGCTGATTGTGCAACCTAGTGTTGTAAGTTGTGCACTATAGGCTAGGGAGTTGTGCATTATAGCACATAGTTCAAGGCATCGTAGAACATTGGATGTTCACTGTATGATTTTTTGGCGGGGTTTGAATGCACAACATTTTGTATAGAAATGAACATCTTTTAATAAGACTGATTTACCCTAAATTTATATATTTTAATATTTTAAAGGAATTTATTTTCTTAATCCGTGTGATTTGTTTCTTTTAATCTCAATCATACATTATTCTAATTTAATGGTCTAGATTAGTCCTCACCTAAGATTAGGTCCTCACCTGATTCGGACCCTATATATATATATATATATATATATATATATATATATATATATATATATATATATATGTGTGTGTGTGTGTGTGTGTGTGTGTGTGTGTGTGTGTGTGTGTGTGTGTGTGTGTGTGTGTGTGTGTGTGTGTGTGTGTGTGTGTGTGTGTGTGTGTGTGTGTGTGTGTGTGTGTGCGTGTGTGCGTGCGCGCATATATAGGGGTGCGAAGAGTTTCTCAGGTGAAACATACAGTAAGATCTGAATTGTTGATCAAATCTAAATCAACGGTTTAAATCAATGAAAATAAAAAAAAAAAAAAGAAAAAAAACGCGTGTCCCGGAAGGCAAAGCTAAATGTAAAAATAGTGCATCTTAAGTATTATAGAGACACACCTTAAGTGTTAAAATGACGCACCTTCAATGTTAAAATGACACACCTTTTAAGTGTTACAAAGACGCACCTTAACAGGGCGTTTGGTTGGAGAGGGGGAATTACGTGGGAAAGGAATTGCAATTCCATGGGAGATGAATTACTGGGAATCAAGTGGAAATTTAAATTCCAGTGTTAGGTTTACAGGAATAGAATTACTGGGAATTTCAATTCCAATGTTTGGTATATATGGGAATTGAAAGGGAATAAGTAGTATAAAGTCAAAAATGTCCATTGTTATTGTAAGACATTAATTTTAGGTTAAAAAATGAAGGGTAATTTTGAATCATCACTATCTTTTTTTCTTCCTAAAATCCCAGAAATTAAAATACTAGGGGGGACATGGGATTTTAATTCCATGAAAATGGGGGAATTGCAATTCCATGAAATTGCAATTCCTTTCAACCAAACAAGGTCGGGAATTTTGTGGCCTTTGGAATTAGGTGGGAATTAAGTGGGAAGGGAATTTAAATTCCCTTCAACCAAACGCCCTGTAAGTGGTAAAATCACACATCTTAAGTGTTATAACAACGCATTTTAAGTGTAGAACTTATGCACCTTAAGTGTATAACTGACGCACCTTAAGTTTTGAAAATACACACATTAAGCTTTAGAATGACGCACCTTAACATGACGTTTGGTTGGAGAGGGGGAATTACGTGGGAAAGGAATTGCAATTCCATGGGAGATGAATTACTGGGAATAAAGTGAGAATTTAATTCTAGTGTTTGGTTTACAAGAATAGAATTACTGGGAATTTCAATTCCAATGTTTGGTATACATGAGAATTGAAAGCGAATAAGTAGTATAAAGTCCAAAAAGTCCATTGTTGTTGTCAGACATTAATTTTAGGTTAAAAAAGGGAGGGGTAACTTTGACTCATCACTATCATTTTTTCATCCTAAAATTCCAGGAATTAAAATCTCAGGGAGGGGGGGGGGGGGGGGGGGGGGGGACATGGGATTTTAATTCTATGAAAATGGGGGAATTGCAATTTATTTTAACCAAACAAGGGAATTTTGTGGCCTTTGGAATTAGGTGGGAATTAAGTGGGAAGAGAATTTAAATTTCCTTCAACCAAACGCCCTGTAAGTTTCAACAATAACACACCTTTAAATGTTATAACGGCGCACCTTAAGGGCCGTTTGGTTCACGGAATGTCAGATTACCTTAGAGAATGTTAGATTGCTGGGAATGTTGGATTTCTGTATTTGGTTAAATATGACTATATCTCTATTTATTTCTATCTCTCTCTCTCTCTCTCTCTCTCTCTCTCTCTCTCTATATATATATATATATATATATATATATATATATATATATATATATATATATATATATATATATGAATGCATTAATTGTGTGGGTAGATGTATTTATACATAATTTTTTGAAGTTATTATGTGTATTTATATTTTATAAATTATATTTTATTATATATCAATCTCTATCTCAATATATCTCTATATATATTAAAGCAAAATGAAGTAGGGTAAAAAGTTTATTGTATTCAAATTTATTGGTAAAGTTTTATATATTTAATATAAGAGTGAATTTCATTTTTGGTCCTAGTGTTATAGGGCATTTTTAAATTTTAGTCCACCATAATTATTTTTGCCACATTACGTTCACTATTATTTAAAGTGTTCCAATTTTAGCCCATTTTAAGATTTTTCGTGGACTAAAATTGGAACACTTTTAATAACAGTGGACGCAATGTGGCAAAAGTAATTATGGTGGACTAAAATTGGAATGACCCATATAATACTAGGACCAAAAATGGAATTCACTCTTAATATAATTTGTGTTTATATTTATTTAAACCTCAATTATAATTAATTTGACTCCACACACACATATATATATATATATATATATATATATATATATATATATATATATATATATATATATATATATCTAAAAATATAATAAGCTTCAATGAAAGTTATATCCTTGATTTATGTCCCTCTTTTTGTATGCAAATAAATATGTACATTTTACTTTAAATGTTGTACATTCCAATGTTATTAGACAAAACTATCCTTACACCGTTATAACACCGTTAGTTTTTAATTCTAACTTTAATAACACATCATTATTACCATACACCTATATCTATCATATCTTTTTCCTATTTTTAATTATCATTTTATTAAAATCATTATATATTAATTTAATACTTAATTATATTTTAATTAAATTTATATGAATGATAAATTATATATGTGTGTGTACAAAATACATATATTATTTGTATATATATCATTCAATTTATAATTTTTAATTATTTGAATTTATCAATGTTTTAATATTGGGCATGAATTTTCGCGCATCGCGCGTACACAATGCTAGTATATATATAAGGAGAAATTAGATATAAAATAAACATAGTTCTTACATAAATAATCATTTTCAAATGAATAAGTTTTTGGTGGAGATTTTTGACAAATATTGCATGTTATTTTATTTACAAATTTTATTTAAATACGTTAGTTAGTTATATAATTAAAGTAGTTATTTTAAATTCAAATTCAAATAATAATACAAGTAACAATAAACTTTAAAATCAACATAATAATAACATAATTAAACTTTCAAAAATATTAAATATTACATTGTATAGTTATACTTACATTTTTAATAAAACTAATTATGAGCTGAAAAACTCAATTACATTTTTCTGTTTTTTTTTTTTTAGAAAGTAAACTTAATTCATTATATCAGAATGAAGAATGTTTACAAGAAAAGATGGAGGGGAGTCAAGCCACTCCCCGCAACCTGACTCAGAAAAGGCCTCCCTAGAAACACAGTGAGCGGCACGATTCGCAGATCGCTTAACAAAGTAGAATTTAACATCCTCAATTTCAGATGCCAAATCCTTTACATCATCTACCAAATTGCCAAAAGCTGAACCATAAGACACAGAAAGAATAGCATTACATACCAGTTGTGAGTCCATCTCCACATCCACACCTCCTAGTCCTGTAGCCTTCAGCCAGCTGAGAGCCTCTCTTACACACAAGGCCTCGGCTTCCTTCACCAAATAAGCTCCTGCTACAAGCACATTCTTAGCCGCCAAGAACCCCCCACTATCATCCCGCAGCACCCAACCCAACCCCATCCGTCCTTCCTCCTGCCGAACCGAAACATCCGTATTTAATTTAAATCTGCCCAACCGCGGCTTCTTCCAGTGGTCAGCATCCACCGGGCCATTCACACGATGTTCCTAATTCGCCCCACGCCACCCCTCCAGAAAGTCTAGGGCACGCTGCACCACCATGGCTGAATTATGCACACAGCCCTTCCAGACACTATCATTCCTGCTTGTCCACAATCCCCAACATACCATTACAAACCTTGGCAAAGAGTCAGCACACAACTTACTAACACACCAAAAAAACCAATCAGAGACATTATCACCAGCATAAGCATTCAGCTGCGGCACACCCAAAAGGTTCCAAACCCGCCTGGCCTCCGCACAGTTAACAAAAAGATGGACCGCAGATTCGGCCACCAGCCTACACATATGACAATCAAGTGAACAAGCTACCCTTTTCACAGCCAACGCATCACGTGTGGGAAGAAACTCAGAAGCTAGCTGCCAACAGAAACATTTTACCTTAGGGGGAACATGTAAATTCCATATACGTGACCAAGGCCGATCATCCGAGGCAACCATGGTAATCCGTCTGTAGCATGACTTAACAGAATACATCCCCTTCGGATCCCAATGCTAAGTCCAACGATCAACAGGCCTGCGCCAACTAACCGGAATATTCATAATCAATCTAGCATCACGGGAATTAAAAATATCATTAACACAATCAGAATCCCATCCCGTACCTTGGTCATTCAACAAAGACGTTACCCGAGCTCCAACGACAGACTGGTGCAACTCTGTTTCCACATATGGGTTGTTGTCATCTGGCAACCAGGGATCCATACCAATTATCGTGTCCGCCCCATTCCCAACGACCCTCCTACACCCCTCCTTCAACACCCCTTGTACCGCCATAATACCCTTCCAAATGTAAGAGGGATTACTACCCTCCGTTGCATCAAAGAAACCACACCTCGGTAACGCGCTTTGTAAACCCGAGCCACCAAAGACTGAGGCCTAGTTACCAAGCGCCAAGCTTGCTTCCCAAGCAATGCTTACATTTTTCTGTTTTTACAACCATTACTTTCTCTACTAATTTTAAAAGATGTCAAAAATTTAATTGGTAAATTTGTTAAATTAATAATAGTCTGTGCATCACACAGGACAATTACCAGTCTAATATAAAACTATTTGATTGAAGGGTTGTTTTTTATGTCTCCCTAACATTTTTTCCATGCATTTCAATAAATGAAGTTCAAAAATCTTTATTTTTTCATGCATTTCAATATTATTATTCTCAACCTCTAATAAGTAATTAGTTCATTTATTTCTGTAAATAATGATCTCCAAATAAGGGGCAATACATAAATGATAAAAACTCAACAATGACATGTAAATGATATTAATAATAGCAATATATAAAAGATCTAGGCAACAGAAAATAATTTCCCCCTACACAGAGGGAAGGGTGAAAAAAAAAAAAAAAAAAACTCCATGTAAAATCAAATTTTGTCTTGTCATGTAGGAGCTTAGACCATAAAGAATAAGAATTAATAAGGATGTAAATTAAAAGTGAAGGGCAAAATTTGTAAAATATCAAGAGAATGTTATATTACCTAAAGAAAGGAAAAGTATCACATTTCCTTCCAATTAAAGAAAAAGGTGATGTGGATGTTAAATAATATTCCATAGGAAAGTTAGATAACTTCAACCAAACATAGGAATTGAATTTTATATAATCAGTCAAATATAACCCTTGTTATCCTATATAACTCGAACCAAATGCCCCCTAAGTGTTAAAATGACACACTTTAAACTTTCAACAATACGCAAAAATACCATAATGCCATCGCGTTTTTTAATCAGTGTTCAATTTGAATGGTGGATTTTGCCAAGATCAATGACTATCATTAACCCGCATGTTTTACCTGGACACCTCCTTCGAATTTGATCTCTATTCTATATACATACATACATAATAACGATCAGGTGAAAAAGGTTCTCTTAGGTGAGAAATATGGTCGGGTTTAAACTCATCCATTGATTTAGTCCATAATCCAGATCAAGAGTCAGAATGAAGCTATTTAAAACAAAACAAAACAAAAAAAAGTCTTTCTACAGGTACTCCCAATTTTACTCTCAAAATAAAACTCTTTTGACGTGTAACTATTTTTTTATTAAAAAGAAAACAATTTATGTGCTTAGATTGCTCCATTTCTTCTACTCCCTTTCAGTCCCATTTTTCTCTCTCTTCTTTGTCTCTTCCTCTCTCTGAGCACTATTTTACTCGAGTTATATTACATGGACTCTCAAATTTTACTTCCTGATGTGACATATACTGATAAGCTAATTTTTTCACGTGGATCCTAATACAAGTGTCTATATCAAGATTTTGTATGTGGGAGTAAAAGTTGGGAATAGAATTGAAAATAGGAGTACATGTAGTATTTTCCATTTTACTCTATTTCTTCTTCGTCTCTCTCTCTTTTCCATTCCCCACTCATTTCTTCTCTGTATGTTCCTCCTCTCTCTCTGCCATTTTTCTCTTGTTTTTTTTTTTCTTTTCTTCAGGTCTATCTCTTTTGATCTGGCTATTTAGGTCATTCACTTGCTTCTTATTATCCTTCAATCCGGGTCTCTCTTTCTATTCTTCCTCCACAACTCTCGACTATTATATTATTTGTGATTCGTCATGCGTCAACTATATGTAGAAAGATTACCCATGTATTCAACACTTTTACTTTTTTGATTTGTGAAGTTTATTCTTTGTATTTTGATAATCAATATTAACAATTTCAAGGTTTTGTCATCTCTAGGTTTGCAGGCTCCCAATTATAGTTTTAAGCTTTTCCACGCAGCAATCATAGGTTGACATCCCATTTTTGTCGAGAGCTTTGACGATATCGAATTTTTGCTTGTTGATTCTTTTCTATATGCTTTAGCACATGCAAAAGTGAAATACTTAAAATTTTCATCTTCTCAGTGTTTTGAGCTGTTAGTGGAAATACACAAAAAATCGAATAATAATCATATGAAAAGGGATTATTATTTTTCTTGGGAAAACTAGAAATTTCTGGGATAAAACAAATACAGGGATGAAAGGATTTTTGGCTAGGTGACGAAAATTGAAATTAAGGAAAGAGTGCTTCGAAAATTGGAATTAAGGAAAAAGTGCTTCGAAAATTGGAATTAAGGAAAGAGTGCTTCGAAAATTGGAATTAAGACACAACTTACCTCGCGCGCGCAAAAGAGAGCTCTATGCTATACAATTCAATAAATCTTAAAAAGGATCTTGTATAAATATTGGTGCAAACCCACTTCCCAAACCAATGTGGGACATATGCTACTTTAAAGTCTTTCCCTTTCATTTTTCCAAGAGAAAAGGGTCGAATAAGTCCCTGAACATTTCACGAAAAGTCAATTAGCCCCTTGAACTTTTAAAAAATTCAATTAGATACATAAACTCATGATTTTAGGTCAATTTACCCCATTAGCAGGTTAACTATCTGGTTACTTCCAGTAAATGTTTATGTGGCAGCTTATTTGGCGAAAATATTACAATTTGACTTGCCACATAAGCATAAGTAAAAAAAAAACAAAACAAAAACAAAAACAAAAAAAACTCCCCTACCGTCACTCCACCACCTAGCGTCTATAACTCCATCGCTGCGCAGAAAGATGAAACGAAGGGCGGAGAGTCACCGGAGACGCCACCTTCTCCGTCTCGTCTCGTCTGGTCTGCTTCTCCGCCACCTTCTCCATAGCTCCGCTACAATTTGATTGGTCTGGTCTGCTTCTATACACCACCTTCTTTCTGTCTGAGCTATTGTTTTCAGCAAAGGTAGTGAGGTGGATCCGACGGCCGCCAACACCGCCCTACACACCACCTTCACCGTCTTCGGGGTGTTGGGCGGAGGAATTTGCAACATCCTAGGGCCACACCTCACACTGTTCGCCTTCGCCATTGTCGCCAGCGCGTTTCTCGGCATCGGAGCCGGACTTCTATGGGCGGCACAGGGAGCTATCATGACATCATACCCGGACTTCTCGGCATCTCTATGTTCTGGAGCATTTTCAATATGGGCGGTGTGGTTGGTGCGCTTATCCCCTTTATAATGAATTATCATCGCACACATGCCGTTTCTGTCAACGTTGGAACTTACATTGGATTCATGAAGATTTTCTATAGCTATCTGTTTACCAATGTGAATGCTGCCTTGTTTAACGTAAGAACCAGTTTTGCTGCACCCCCGAAAACAATAGCTCCACATCGTCGCTCATGGCGCTCCGTACTCAGATAAGAAGAAGAAGAAGATCTGAAGAAGAAGAATCCTTCCGCTACCGCGCTCGTGGCACTCCGAAAATGGGTGAAGTAAATTATTCGGATCTACCTCACCGAATAATAATAATAATGGCGCTTGTGCCGTCGGATCCACCTCACCGCCACTGTAGAAAACAATAGCTCAGACGGAGAAGATGGTGTATAGAGGAGCCGTGGAGAAGGTGGCTGAGAAGCAGAACAGACCAGGCAGAGAAGGTGGCGTCTCCGGTGACTCTTCACCCTTCGTTTCATCTTTCTGCGCAGCCATGGAGTTACAGACGCTAGGTGGTGGAGCGACGGTAGGGGAGTGTTTTTTTTTTCTTTTTCTTTTTACTTATGCTTATGTGGCAAGTCAAATTGTAATATTTTTGCCAAATAAGCTGCCACATAACCATTTACCGGAAGTAACCTGATGGTTAACCTGCTAATGGGGTAAATTGACCTAAAATCATAAGTTTATGTATATAATTGAACTTTAAAAGTTCAAGGGGCTAATTGACTTTTCGTGAAATGTTCAGGGGCTTATTTAACCCTTTTCTCTTTTTCCAACTCAAATGTGTCTATTTTAATAATCAATTTCTCATTCATCCATTATCCATTTTGAGCGTACAATATATCAATACTCTGACTACGAAAAACTCGAATACACTTTGACCCAACCCAAATCAGAAGTGGACCCCACTAATATTTGTACCACAAAATAGCCACTTATAATGCAATTTCATGCTATTTTTTCCAACACGAGCTTCTCGTTACTACACCAAATCCCTTTTTCTTTACATAATTTGTAAAAAAAAAATATAAGAACTTCGTCTTTGGATTGAAATACCATTTAAACCTTGGGTTCATTTAATCTTTCTTCGTCATCCACATCTACAAATATAACCAATAATAATATGTAATGTTAGAAATCAATAGCATCATGTAAAGGAGAAAAAAACATTTTTTTTGTTGTTGTATTGATATGTGAATAAACTCATTTGTTAAGAAAAAATAACATGTGATTTGTGAATAATAAATACATAATGCTATTTACAGTGTTCTGTATTTTTTTCTCAGCAAATACAAAATTTTATAATTTAAAATATAATCGAAATAGCATATACTGCACATATACCTTGTATTGTTGTTCTTTAGTCCAAACAAAGATGTTCTTTGATGTTAATTTTGTATGGCTCTCAGGCTCTGTTTTATGAAACAACGAAATGGAGAAAAGCGGTAAAATGCAATGTGATTTGCGTGTCAAATATCACTTCTCAATGAAGAAATCAAAATATTTTTTTTAAAGCTGATGTGACGCAACCAGCTCATGGAGTTTATTTTGGGAGTATTACTTTTCGCACATTGTATAATTTTTCTTAAAAAAATTATGTGGCAATGTGGCATTATGGTAATTTTGTGTAAGTTATTTATTTTTATTTTTTTTTTTTGCCTTTCAGAGCATTTTTTTTCCTTCTTGAAAAGCGCAATGTTCTGCCCTTCAGAGCATAATGTTGTGCCTTCCAGAGCACACTGATGTGCCTTTTAGAGCATATTAATTTTCTTCCAGTGCACATTGTTAACCTTCTAGAGCACATTGTTGAGCCTTCCAGAGTATATTGTTGTGCCTTATAGAACACATTGTTGTACCTTCGAAGTGCATATTATTTTGCCTTAGAGCACACATTGTTGAGCCTTCTATAACACATTGTTGAGCCTTCCAAAACACATTGTTGAGCCTCCAGAGCACATTGTTGAGCCTTCCTGAGGTGGCAATCTTTTTTTAAAAAAGATAAGTTAATCTTGATCACTAATTACTAATTTTGGTTGAATCTTGTTTGCTCGTTTATTATTTATGGTCGTTTATGATTTGTGTTGAAGATCCTATAGTAAAATTAGTCTTTCAGTAATTGCTTCACATCTTTGTACCTTCCAGTGCACATTTTTTTCTTCCAGTGCATATTGTTGTGCCTTTCAGAGCACATTGTTGTGTCTTCCGGTGCACATTGTTGAAGATCGTAGGTGGCGAATTTTTTTTTAAAGGGCACTTGATCTAAGGTTGAGATTTATCCTCATGTTTCACCTGCAGCCTTCTTTGCACCATAACCACTTCATATATATATATATATATATATATATATATATATATATATATATATATATATATATATATATATATATATACTAGTCTTTTCTATGCGCGATGCGCAAAAACATATGCCCAATATTTATATTTTTAAAAATAGCTAACAAATTTTTACTAATTAAAATCTAAGTGAAATAAAATTTATTTATTATATTAATCTAATATATAATGTTTTACAAATATTGTTATAATTAAAGAATATAAGAAAAGATATGGTAGATGCATGTGCATGGTAAAAGTAATGGAAAAGATAACGGAAGTTATAACGGGGTAAGGGTATTTTTGTCTAAAAAATTGTATAGTACAACTTTAAAAGCACAATGTACAAAATGTTTAGCATTAAAAACATGGACATAAATGAGGGGTATAACTTTGATTGAGATTTATTATGTTTTTAGATTATATATATATATATATATATATATATATATATATATATATATATATATATATATATATATATATATACACACACACACACACACACACAGAGGAAGGCTTTAGGTAAAAAAAATAGGGTTAAATCGTGTGCACATTTTCTTTCTTCGAATGCATATTTTCCCTTCTTCAAGTGCAGGTTTTCCATTCTTCTAGTGTATGTGTTTTTCTCAATACATAGTTTTTCCTTTGAGTGCACATCGTTGTGACTTTGAGTGCATAAATTTGACATTCGATTGCACATTTATGTGCCTTCAAGTGCACAATTTTGTGTCTTCAATTGCATAATTACGTGTCAATGTTTATTACATCTTTTGCCTTGCAAAAATATAACTAAATTTCTAATGAAATTTGTGAGATTTACAAATGATTTGTAAGGGTAATTGCTTCAATAACACTTAAGTTTAATAACTTTCCTTTTTGGTATCACAAATTGCATCGATTGCATATGTTTTTGCCAAAATTTTGACATTCAAGTTCACAATTATGGACCAGCACTTGTTATATCTTTTTGCATTATTTTCAACAACGTATAACTTTCTAATGTAAATTCGTGAAATTTAGAAACGATTTGTAAGGGTAATTGCTTCAATAACATTTAAGTTGAATAACTTCCATTTTTGGTACCATAAATTGCTTTGATTGCACATTTTTGTGCAATCAAGTGCAGAATTTTGACATTCAAGTGTACATTTTTGTGCCTTCAAATGCATGTTTTTGTGCTTTCAAGTGTATAGTTTTTGTTAATTCAAACTGTAATTTTTTTAAAGAGCAATAGATCTGAACGAAATTAATGGCTGAGATTTGTGCTCATTTCACCTGAAAAGTCCTTCGCACCTGATCCTGGACACACACACACCAGGTGAGAACGTCTGGTTTAATCTAGACCATTAAAAATAAAGGGTGTACGACTGTAAACAAAAAATACTGATCTCTTTCCACTAACGAACACTCGATCGATGATGATGAAATTGTGACTCTAATTTGTAACAATGATGATCCAAACAAGAGTAAATTACACAGTTTTGGTCCGGTGACTATTAGCGTATTGTTAATTTTAATTCACGACTTTAAAAACTAACAATTTAGTACTCTAACTATTCAATTTGTATCAATTTTGATCCAAAAAGACAAATTTACTCTCAAATTTTTAAAATAATAATTGAAAAATAAATTATGTACTTTTCCGGTGGAAGACGCAGGTTCAAGATCGCCAATCTACTCGTTCTGCTGCCGTTGTTCTTCGCACCATCGCCTCACCATACAGATTCGCGCACTTTCATCTCCATACCTTCTCGACACAGGACTACTGGAGACAAATAGAGTCTTTCAAAATTTGAAGCCTCTAATCAAATCAATAATTCGACTGAAATTAACAAGAAACCGTACAATCTGATAAACCTCACTGGCAATTTTAATCTGATCCTAAATTCCATCAATTATTAATACATTTATTGTGAATTTTGCATAAGGTAAGAGAGTTTAGGGCGGAAAAGAATGTCCACGGATTTGATTCTGAAGCCATCATGCAGCGGCTGCGGATTATCGTCGGAGCTGTACGGAAGCACCTGCAAGCACTTGACTCTCTGCGTGTCGTGCGACAAAACCATGGCCAAGAACCAGGGCACCTGCAACAAGTGCGCCGCTCCAATCACTCGCTTCATTCGGGTTCGCCTTACGTTGCTATTATATATATATATATATATATATATATATATATATATCCGTCAATTTTATGGATTTTCCAATCAATCTATGTTTATATTAGGAATTAGGATTTATGATTTGTTCAAAGGTTACTGAAATGGTGGGGCGATGGTGCGGCGAACGACGACAGTAACAACGAGCAAATTGGCGATCTCAGACTTGGGTCTTCCACCGGAAAAGTACATAATTTATTTTTTAGTTACTATTTTAAAAAATTGAGGGTAAATTTGTCTTTTCAATATCAAAATTGATAAAAATTGAATAGTTAGGATACTAAATTGTTAGTTCTTAAAGTCGTGAATTTAAATTAACAACACCCCAGTAGTCACAGGACCAAAACTGTAATTTACTCATCCAAGAAAACTGGAAACAAATATGAACACAACTATAACAACTACCAAAAAAAGAAAAAGAAAAAGACGCTACTATCCCACTTAATAAAAAAAGGTCAATCTGTGTCATATTAGGAAATCAAATCTAAGCCATCCAAATGAAAAAAACGAACGCACAAAAAAAGTTACATTTTTTGTCCTCTAGTTATACTCGTGGTACAGACTTAGTTTATGGGTTATATGCGTGACCATCTTTAACCCCTAAGTTATGTATGGAGTAACGATTTTAGTCCTCGAATGACCAAATCAGCTATTTTATTAAGTGACAAATTGGTGGTATTGAAATAATCATTGAGGGACTAAAATAGACACTTCATGCATAATTTAGGGGTTAAAGATGATCACACATATAATAACTCAGGGACTTAGTTTGTACAACGAGTATAACTAAATGACAAAATATGTAATTTTCCTTAAAGAGGCTCAAACTCACAACCTCCCACATAAGGGAACAACTTGGTGTCATTGGACTACAAAGTCCTTGGCACATTTTTTTTTTAATAAAAATTAAATACTAAATAATCCAATTAGATGATGCACATCATAGGAGAAAAGTGGAAAGGAAGTTTTTGGAGCATTGGAGGAATACCTACCATTACTCTAACTATAATTATTATACCATTATTATATATAAAAAAAAGAGTTACGGTAATATCTTTACAAATTCTTTTTTTCTTTTTACATTTATCCGCTAATACTAAATATAATTTTTTATCAAATATTTTTTACAAACAACTAATATAATCTGGTGGTTAATATATGCTAATCATTAGACTAATACAATCAATAATTTAATGGCTAATTCCCAAACAAGTCCAAAGTGTGGACGATAATCTTGTAATCCAATCACATACTCCGTATAAGCTAAAGTGCTCCATACCTAAGTTGGAAGAAAACACTGAAGTAAAAGATCTAAATATTCCCACAAAATTTCTAATTTAATAACGCTCATCGAACCGTCCAATACGAAGCGCATGACACGTCAACCGCCAGGATTGCGATTCGCATCCTAGGGCACGGCACACCGAATCGATCCAAGACACAATATAACATAACCCCGTCGTACCCAAAATTTCTACTCTATAAATCCCCTTTGCAACCCAGCCTTCTCCTTCGGTCGGATTCCACTCAGCTCACATAAGTCTCTGCTCGTTGTCTCTCTCTCTCTCGATGTATACAGGGCCGCCTGCATGAATTGTATGTGTTTTGTTTGATTGATAGATTTGTAGTGTATTACGCCGTATGTGTTTACGCAAGAATGGCGAAGCCTCGAAAGGGAAAGAGCGAAGAGCAAAAGGGAGAGAACACCGAAGCTGTAATTCGCCATCAGAAGCTCTGCCTTTCAATCGACATGGAGAAGCGTCGAATTTACGGGTCTGTATGTTTTGTTTTTGTTTTTATCCTTTTTTTCTTTCGATTAATTTCTCTAGAAAGGTTTTGTACGTTTGTTCCCATTTCGGCTAATTCGACTTCAGAAGGGTTTTAAATCTCTGCTTAAATCACTTTGGAATGTATTGTTAGAGACTGTGTGCAGATTAGGTTTTTGAATTCGAGTTTTTGGAAAACTGTGTAGTTATTCGAATTGATGGATTGCATTTTAGCTGTTCATTGCTTAATTAGGTATTCTTTTTCTGTTTCTTCTTTCCTGTATCAGTTTCACCGAGATTGAAATAGCTGTGCCGGACAACGGGATTGTGGAATTGCACGCGGATAATTTGGTAATTGAATCTGTGACAGTCGATGAGGAGCCTGCGCAATTCGAAGTGTTTCCACATTATTTGCATTTGGATAGTGGGGATAGATGGTGCTCTGTGTCATCCGCTAGTTCTGCTGCTGATGCAGCGGGGTCGGTTTACTTATCTACTCTCGATAGGGAGTTGGTTCCGAATTTGCTGATCATGTGTAGTAAATCTTCTAAGCTGGAGAGCGAACAGCAGGAAGAGCCTCTGGAGAATGGGGTTAAATCTTCAATTGAAGAAAAACAAGAAGAACCAGGGACTCTGGAGAATGGAGTTAAATCTTCAGCTGAAGAAAAGCAGGTTTACGATGAGTTCTTTTGGTTGCTTGTGTTAACATGCATCATGTGACAATTTTGCAATTATGTTACTTGTGGACGGTTATGAGCCTTGCTTGCATTTTGGTAAATGAGTCATGTTTGAACCTTCATGCTCCTGAAGCAAAACTTACAGGACACTGTGAATGTGTATGTGTCATTACACCCCAACATGTTTCTGCATAGTATACAACAAATGGATCTCAGAGACTTGACATCATCTAAGTGTTTGGTCATAGCTTCTTGCTTCAGCTGCTCCTTTAAAAGTTGACTTATAAAACACTATTATTTTGAACATTGATCAATATTAATTATATTATATTCGAAAAGTACATAATGTGGCAAAAGAAATTTAATGCTCTAATGTAATAATCTAGTTGCACTATTTTTTCTATTAAAAAGATCTTTTTAGATATTTCTGGGTCATAATCATTTAAAAATGCATAGACCATAAGTCTTTTAATGTCTCTTCATTTAGTGTGAGGTACAGTTGAACTCTTGTATGCTGTTCTGCAGAAGATAGTCTAGGAGCTTTTTAGAGCTTTTTGGTAATGAGGTTTACTCTTCTCTGACTTCTCATGTAGGATATGTTAAATGCAGAATGTTAAAAAGCTGTGCATTGACTATTGGGTGGAGAAGGCTGAAACAGGAATCCACTTTGATGGTGATGTTTTACACACTGATAACCAAATAAGGCGTGCACGCTGTTGGTTTCCTTGCATGGATGACAATTTGCAGCGCTGCTGGTACTTTGGCGAATTTTGAGCTTTTGATTTTCGTGCATTGCAATAATTTAATGTTTGTATATTCATTCCAATTATTCTGCTTCTTGCTCAGCTATGATTTGGAGTTCACAGTAGCCAGTAATCTTGTTGCAGTTAGCTCTGGGACTTTACTTTATCAGGTGAGCTTAAAAGATTGTTTCTTCTTGTTGGTAAGCACAGTGAGTTAAAACTTATACCTCATGCTTTGGACTTTGGTTGTTCGTGTCATACCATAGTTGTTTTCCCATTGCACTGCAATTATTTGTTAACCTAAATTGTATCTTATTCTAGTGTTGGTAGGAATAAGTCTGTCTTGATGATTCTTTGACTAATAGTTTTAATTTTTAAGTGATTGCTTTTATCATAAATAATAGTTTTACATAAGTATCTGGTTTCTTATTTCTAATGCATTAGGTTTTTCATTGGTTGGAATATATATTGTTGCTTTTATTGAACTTCACTGAGACTAAACTTGTGACAACTGAATATGCGAAGAAAGTTTTTCATGCATTGAGCATTGTATTAGCAACTGGTACAAAAACAGTTTGTTGAATCTAGAACCATGGCCCTTGTGCTTTTAAAATGCAGTTCCCTGCTTGGAACCCAGTAAAAAACAATGTCTACTCAGTACTTTTACCTTGTTGCTTTTGCTGCTATTGGGTGCTATCTGATGTAGCATTTCTTCATAGGTCTTGAGCAAAGATGATCCTTCGCGTAAAACATATGTATATAGATTAGACGTTCCTGTTACGGCTGGATGGATATCCTTGGTTGTTGCACCATTTGAAATTCTTCCTGACCCTCATATTGCTCAACTGTCCCATATTTGTTTGCCATCTAACTTGTCAAAGCTGCGGAACACTATAGGATTTTTTCATAATGCTTTCAGGTATTTTTTCTCTTTGCTGCAAAAGTTAGTATCATATGAGCATCATTTCATTTCTTTTGATGCCTGTGTATTTACTTTAGTTAATTTAAGTATAGTTGCATGAAACTGTCTAATTACATTGCAACAGCCATTATGAGGATTACCTAGCTGCACCATTTCCTTTTGGATCGTATACACAAGTCTTTTTATCTCCTGAGATGGCAATATCTTCATTGAGTTTGGGAGCTTCAATGAGCATCTTCAGCTCTCAGTTGCTCTTTGATGAGAAAGTCATTGATCAGGTATGTGAATAACATGGAAGCAGTTCATGACTTGATCAGTGGCTTGCATTAACATTGGTTACAAGATCAAAATATTTTGGTCATTTTCCTTTGTTGTTCTGTTTTTCTTGATGGGCTCAGATTTATTGAACAGACCATAGAGACAAGGATTAAACTTGCTTATGCTCTTGCAAGACAATGGTTTGGAGTATATATCACCTCTGAAACACCAAATGATGGTATATTGTTGGATACTTTGTTTTCGAAGTGATTATGTAAATATTTGCACTTTCTGGCTCTGTCTGCAACTAAAACATAATTTTTTCAGATTGGTTGTTGGATGGCCTTGCTGGATTTTTAACCGATACATTTATTAAGAGATTCCTGGGAAATAATGAAGCACGATATCGGCGGTACAAGGTTCGGTTGCCTGTAATACTTGCTCTTATTATTATTAATTGTAAGCTGTATTTAACTATTTACAATTCTAAATTAATTGAATTTGGGGTTGCCTTAGCTTCAACATGGTGGAATGATAATGCAGCTGAATGAAGCATTGTCCATTTAATTTTATAAAACTAATATCTTGATCATTTTGGAGAGCTGCATGAGCTCGATGTCAAGTTTGATAATGCATGCACTTGATGTTTGCTTGAAGTGAAATGCAGTTTTTTATTGTTTGATTTTCTTTGAGTGACCACTGTCGTTTGCTAGTCACTTCGGTAAATAGTGAGTAGTGACTCTTTTACTCTTTATCTGGCTGCTAAAGTCACCCTTTAATGTGTATTCCTCAGGTGAAATCATTTTATTCTGTTTTTGTGCAACTGGTTTTATGGTTACTAAATCTAAATTCTGAATGTCCGTGTTTCTGCACTCCGTTGTGTTGAATGTGTGTTTCTTTTCTTTAAATTGCAGGCTAACTGTGCTGTGTGCCGAGCAGATGATAGTGGTGCTACCGCCTTAAGCTCCTCTGCTTCTTCCAAGGATCTATATGGGACCCAATGCATTGGTTTTTATGGAAAACTTAGAGTCTGGAAGTCTGTAAGTCATGCTTTGGTGTGTTTTAATGCTTATAATCTTTAGAGCTATCAGTCAATCTTGACTCTATTTGTTCTAAAATAGGTGGCAGTTCTTCAGATGTTGGAAAAGCAGATGGGTCCTGAGCCCTTCCGTAAGGTAAAAATCTTAACAAGTCATCATGCATTGATATTGTTGTATGACAGATGCTGACATCTGATTTGCATTCTAGATTTTCGAATGGTTTTTTTGGATAACTTTTTTGCTGAAATTTCTTCACATCTGTTTTATACATTTTTAGCTATTATATAAGTTGGAGAAATGCTTCTGCATATGCTTCTCTTTTTGTTTTCTTTCTAATATGTATTTCCTACTTACATTGTGGAGGTTGCATTTGCCCTAGCTAAATACGATTTGAGGTGTTTTCTTTCAGAGGGGATTTTTTTGGTAACTTGTATAGAAGAGCTTTAGATAGTGGGAGCTTTTGGTGATAAGGTGGGAAACTTTAAGGGGAGTGAGTTACCTATTATGGACTAAATGGCAGTTCACTGGTGGAAAACAATGCTATGAATCTCTTGCAGGGATTTGCTTGTTGGATGATTATTACTGAAATTGCTAGATAATGAAGTCAGTGGTTGGTCTAATCATATTAATACACCTTCAGGTACTTGTTGCTCTCGAAATATGATAGGGTCAGGTCACCTTCAAGAGAGTATAATGTACTGTGAGTCTTGTTTTTTGAGAGAACAATTAGTCAAGTACTGCAGTTCGTTTCTTGCCAAAGTTCAAGGGAGCTCGAGAAGTTCATTTGCTTTGATTTCTCCAGCATTTCTTCTCTTTGGGAATTGGGCTCTTTGGGATCGCATGGGGGCTTAGATGCAAGGGTGGCAGCTCCTTTGAGTGTTCGATTATACAATTTGAATTTAGTGTAACCATCCTAAGTTTAACTGAATTTGTTTAGCTTATTTTTTGCCTATTCAAGTGGGGTTGCTATTATACTTTTTTTCTTCTTTTCTGTGCATAGTATTCTATTTTTCTAGTACTGCTTTCTAGCCGCATGTATTAAATTTTCTTAGCGTGTTTTTAATAGTTCCTGCATTACATAAATGGAAATTTGTCAATTTTCATTCTTCTAGAAACTTGGCAGTTATTTAATTTTACTTTTACAGATTCTGCAACAAATTGTTTCAAAAGCTCAAATTACAACAAGGACTTGGAGGACCCTTAGTACTAAAGAGGTGATTGATTTTCATCAACCATTTCATCTTCTATTCTCAGTGCTTATCTTTGAGCGCCATCTGAAGATATTATTGATTTTCCACGAACGAAACGGGCAGTAAGAGAATTCTTTCGTCACAAACATTCATAGTAATCTCTAAAATGAAATTTAAACAAGTGGCAATATCTTGATTTCTTTCATTTTATTTTGCTTGAGATGTCATTGAACCCCTCATGACATAATTCATAAATGAGGTCCCCATTTTTTTTTTTTTTTTGGGTAATATTTCTTTTGTATTTGGCATGTTGTATTGCAACCTATATATATGTATATATGTGTGTGTGTGTATATATATATATATATATATATATATATATATATATAGACTAGTGATCAAATGAGTCCATTTTGTTATATGAGTCCGTGTGGACAGATTTGGGCCATTGAATGCTTGAGATCAATGGTTTAGATTTTGCGAACTGTGCAAATGAAGTGCACAGTTGCGAAATTGCACAGTTGGCCAAATCTAAGCCATTGATCTCAAGTATTCAATGGCTCAGATCTATCCACACGATGTCATATAACAAGGTGGATGCACAGGAGCAGTAGCCTATATATATATAGGCTTGCATTCAAGTGAGAACCACTTGTTAGGTGAGAACTACGAACTTGTACATGAATGCACACAATCTTCTACATGAATGCACACACTCCAATATACCAGACACACAATGCACACAATCTACCGACTACCATGGAGTAGTTTGTGTGCATCCATGTAGTAGATTTTGTGCATTCATGTAGTAGATTTTGTGCATTCATGTGGTTCTCACGTTCTTACCTAAGGGTTAGTTCTCATTTGATCATTAATCTATATATATATGTGTGTGTGTGTGTGTGTGTGTGTGTATATATATATATATATATGCCTACTTGCAAGATACATGAATTTTGATGAGATCTGAACTGTGCCATCTCTGTTAACTATATTTACTTTAATTCTAAGGATCTATGATTGTCTAATCTTGTATTATGACTTGCAGTTTAGGCACCTTGCAAATAAAGTTGGAAATCTTGAGCGTCCTTTTCTTAAAGAGTTTTTTCCTCGATGGGTTGGATCATGTGGTTGTCCAGTTTTAAAGTATGATTTTCCAGCCAGATACTTTTTAATGTGTCTTAGGCCCATTGACATTGTTTTACTGATCAGCTGTTTGATCTTACTCTTCTTGGGTCCCTAATAAAGGATGGGCTTCTCCTACAACAAGAGAAAGAACTTGATTGAATTAGCAGTAATAAGGGGATGCACAGCCAGACTAGATGCAAGTGCAACCACATGCAATGGTAACCTTGACTCTGAAAATCGTGAAGGTGATGTTGGATGGCCTGGCATGATGAGCATACGCCTTCATGAGCTTGATGGCATGTATGACCATCCTATTCTTCCTATGACTGGAGAACCTTGGCAGCTTCTTGAAATACAATGTCATTCCAGGCTTGCTGCCAAACGCTTTCAAAAACCGAAAAAGGGTTCAAAACCTGATGGTTCTGATGAAAATGAAGCTGTGACAACTGTAGACGTGCGCTCAACGTATGTTTACAATATATATTTGTATCTAACGTTGTATGTTTTTTCATTTTGCTATTAAAGACTGTTCTATGTGTCTGAAAGTGTTTCTATAATTTTGCAGTTCTGATTCACCCTTGTTGTGGCTCCGGGCAGATCCAGAAATGGAGTATCTAGCTGAAATTCATTTTAGTCAACCAGTTCAGATGTGGGTAAGAGCTAGCATTGATTATTTTTCAACTTTTCTTTCAGTTATATTATTACATGCTTAAGTTGGTATGTCCACAGCCGTTTCTACTGCTATGGTCAATTGTTATTTATCACATGGACTTAAACATTTCATCTGTGAACTAAAGGTGGAGAATTTTGCTTGGTTGTGGCTATATATGTGTATGCCAAAAGAGTCCAGTGCCATCTTTATGAGTTGAATGATTTTATCTATCTCCTATTCAGTATTGACCTGAATATGTTATATTCTTAGTAATATGCTTGAACAAGTACCTTTGAACCTAATGCTTTTGAATGAATTGAGATGTCATTGGATGTCCGCTCCTTTTGGTTCTTTAAATAAAGGCATCAGGGTATTTCAGCTTACACTGTGCTCATACTGCTCGTGGTTCATGGTTCCTAGAACATTGGTGCAGGAAAATATAGCTTAGTCCCTCTTTAGATCTTTCTTTATTATTATTATTATTATTATTATTATTATTTTTTTTTTTTTTTTTTTTTTTTAAAATTTAAAGTTGTCTTTTATTTTTTTAAACATTTTATAATTAGTAGGATAGGATGTTAGTGGTTCATTCTGGTTCACAATGTTTCTCTGATTCTATTGTTTGAATTTCAAACACTTGGCAATTCCCGAAACTTACATTGAATTATATGATGCCATAATTCTACTTCCATTCGCATTGCATTTGATGTTTTCTTTATGCTGGGGATAGATATCTCATCAATTTCAGTTCTTATCATCTTGCCGTGTCATGATGTGAATGGGTCAGCCATATTAAATTCTATCTTATTGTCAAATCTGTATAAGTTGGTGTCAGTATAACATTCAAAAACTTTGTTTCTTCTAGCTATCATATTGTTGCCTTATAATTTCAATCTTCTTTCTTAGATAAATCAGCTGGAAAGGGACAAAGATGTTATTGCACAGGTGCAAGCAATCACAATACTTGAAGCATTGCCACATCTTTCATTTTCCATTGTTAATTCCCTCAACAATATCCTCAAGGACTCTAAGGTATGCCCCTTCTCTATCCCTACTTTTTCCTGTTATTTGCCTGCATATATGTGTGTAGTTATTTATTTGTTAAATTCTTTTGCTGGGCTCCAGTGTTTTGCTATTCTTATTTAGCTGTGTTTTTTGGTAAAGGTGTTTTGGAAAGTCCGAATTGAGGCAGCATTTGCCTTAGCCAACACTGCATCTGAGGTATGAGTGTATGACAGACACCTCAATTTCCATTTAAATTGGATCTATTTTTTTTTTTTTTTTTTTGTTTTTTTAAAATAATTGTTTATTTTGGTGTTTCATTCTTATTTTTGCCTGATCCAGTTAATAATATACATGAACTCATTAATTGTTTGTGTTCCTGATATGGTATATTTTTAAACACAGGAAACTGATTGGGCTGGCTTGCTCCATTTGATCACATTCTATAAAAGTCGAAGATTTGATTCTAATATAGGACTACCCAAGTGAGCTCTCAAATCTTCCATGCTTTGTTGACTAGGGGTTTTGATAGATTTATTTTGGCACTTGAGTTTTATAGCTCTCAAATCTTCCATGCTTTCTTGACTAGGGGTTTTGATAGATTTATTTTGGCACTTGTGTTTTATGCACTTTCTTCCTTTGCAGGCCAAATGACTTTCACGATTTTCAGGAGTATTTTGTACTTGAGGTAATGCAATGAGGTAGGCTGTGTGTTGTATACCATGCATAGTTGCAGTGTTATTATTCTGTTGATAATTTTTTTTTTTTTTTTTTTTTTAAATTGCATTTCAAATGGAATTTTCACCTGGACAAGGCTGATAGGATGTTAAGCTGTTCATTAATTTTGGAGTAATTAATTATTTTTAAATCTCAGAACACAGTACCTAAAAAGTAAAGTGTTCATTAATTTTGGAGTAATTAATTATTTTTAAATCTCAGAACACATTACCTAAAAAGTAAGGTAGCATTGGCTGAATGAGACTTTTACTATGGCTTTTAAAAATGCTCTAAGCTAAAGATGTATCTTTTTCCATACTCTGTAGTTTGGATGCCTTAAAAATATCAGATAAGTTCATCAAAGAATTGTATGTGTTACGGACTTATGGTACAATACTTGCATGCTAACCTCTGACATTTACATTTTTTTAACCTATTCTTTGCTGCCTGCTTTACAGTATTTGTTTTTTATTCCCATCCCATGTTTTTGCTCGTGCTTCTTCACACTAGAAATTTGGCCAACAATTATTTATTAGATGCTTTTGAAATGATTTCCTCTTCTGTTTGCATCTCATTGGATGTGTTCTGACATTTTTTTTTTTTTTTTTTTTTTCTGTATTATACAATCTCACCAACTTTGGGCTTTGTTCTTTAGTTCATTGTTGCACCTGGTGAATGGTGATAGTCTGGTCTCTTCTATGTTTTGTTCAACCTAGTTACATTTCACATCTTTGATGAAACATTTTTGACTAGTTTATAAGTTATTGACTTATTGGTCCTCAGATTTTGGATGAATCAACAACTAATGCTATGTAGGTTGTTTGATATTCTGTTCCTTTTTATGGTTTCTGGCTGACATCTTTTGTACTTCATGGTACTTATGCAAAGTCAAACATGCTCTTTAAATATGATTTTTATAATTATCATTCAGGCTATTCCGCATGCAATTGCAACTGTGCGAGCAACAGACAAGAAAAGCCCTAGAGAAGCTGTTGAATTTGTTTTACAACTTTTAAAGGTAGCTTTTATGCCTTTATGGTTGCCCAATTTTGTATTTGTCCATATTTTATGTACTTTCCTTTTACTCTTGGTGTTATGCAGTATAATGATAACAGTGGAAACTTCTATTCTGATGTTTACTGGCTGGCTGCACTCATCCAGTCCATTGGTGAACTTGAATTTGGACAACAGGTGCTTTGCTTATTTTCAGTTTAGGACAGCTTTATGTTTTAAATCATTGCGCAACCTTTTGATTGTGTCTGGAAATGATTTTGTAATGCCTTTTTGTACAATGATAATCAGAGTATATATGGTAAGAATATAATAAATGCAAATTTTGTTAGTTATAAATCTTCTGCTCTTTCTCTTGCTTCTCTAAATTGCTTGCTTTAAGTTGCTTATTGATTGATTTGTGGCAGAGCATAGTCTATTTATCATCCCTTCTCAAGCGACTTGATCGACTTTTACAGTTTGATAGGTACATTTATCTTTTAATTGTCGGGGGTTGTATGCAAAATTTAAGTTTGTGCTTTAGCTTATTGTGGAGAATGACATGTAATAGGTTAATGCCAAGCCACAATGGGATCCTGACTATCAGTTGTATCCGATCATTGACCCAAATTGCTCTGAAATTGTCAGAATTTGTACCTCTTGTAAGTATTTTTGCTTTCCAGTTGTCTGGTCTAAACTGTTGTTGTTTCTGATCACTCTTTTATTTCTTATGTCTGCAGGATCATGTCATTGAGCTAATTGAACCTTTTCGAACTTCCAAGGCAATATGGCAAGTTCGAGTTGAAGCAAGCCGCTCTCTCCTGGATCTTGAGTTTCAATGCAAAGGCATTGATGCTGCATTGTCATTGTTCATTAAATACTTGAATGAAGAATCATCTTTAAGAGGTAGTATGCCTATATTTTGTTTATCTGTTCAATTCACTAAAGTTTTCCTGTAGTTTGCATTTTCACAGCAAGGCTTGAAATTATAAAATTCACATTTGTTTGTTTGTTTTTGTTTTTGTTTTTTTTTTTTTTAAATTTATTATTTATTATTATTACAGGTCAGGTAAAGCTTGGTGTGCATGCAATGAGGTTATGTCAGATAAGAAATGAATCTGGCTATGACCATGAATTGAATAGTGACACTCTTGTTGCTTTGCTTCGTCTTCTTGAGAGCCCTATCTCATTCAATAATGTGTTTCTCCGTCATTATCTATTCTGCATTTTACAAGTCCTTGCTGGAAGGTATGTATTCATTTTGGTGCTTTTTTTGTATAAGTTAAGTATGGCACTCATCAAGTTTCAAATCACTCAAAAACCAAAGAAACATTTATATCATGTTTAGTTCATGGGTTGAAACTTGGGGGAATAAGAATGCTATTCTGTAAGAAATGGTAGAGAGGACAAATAAAATAGGAATTCTATTTCATTTTTTTGTTTGCTGAGCGAATAGATTTGGATTATACAACCTTACTTGCTCCACTTTGTCATGGATTTGGAACTCAGCTATCTGAGACATCTATGTGTTTTGCCTTTGTAAGCTTGAGCTTGCCTAGTAGATCCTTAAGATTAATAAAGCACATTGCTAAACATATCAAACCAAGAAAACTTTCCAAGGTACTGATAATAATGAAATAGTAAGTTTTGGAGTAGCTAAATTCATGTGGGCATAGGCCATGTGCTGAAAAAAATTAAAGTGTAACATAGTTTAATTGTTCAAATAGTGATTGGAATGAGACTACACTTCTACTATACACCAAAAAAACAGTATTCCTATGACCTATAGTTCATGATACATTTCAGGCATTGGTTGAAGCACTGGCACATTCATTGAGATTTTATGATATGGAGTATATAATTTGTATATAATTTCACCTATAAAAGAAATAATTTAGAGATAATTTCACATGAATCCTTCAATCTTTGAAAGTTCCCTTGAACTGTTGGACACCCTGCATTTTCAATAATTTTATCATAACAGAATGATAGTCATGCATTAAATAGAAGGGATAATCCACTTAGACTCCATGAGATTTATGTGAAGATGTGCCTGGAGCCTTTAAAGAAAGTTTCCTTTTAGATTATATTTTCTGATATTCTTTGAGTACATCTTGTTACATACCCCCTTTTTCTCCATTTTACGTGTTCTGCCTTGTTTATTATTGATATAATGAACTCTTCTTTCTTTACTTAATGTTTTTAAAATAATTTTCAAATTTGATTTGTGTCTAATTGTGTATTTTTAATGTAGTTTCTAAATGTATAAATTTCATGCACTAATACTAAACTAAATATTACAAAAATTGAATTGTAAATAACTTGAGGTTTCCTTATTAACTAAACTAGACACAAAATGGGATGGAAAGAGTATTTTTAACCCATGTCAACATCTAATGTGTTTTTATTTTTTGGATTTGCTTTTGATTTTACTTGTGAATTAATTTTTATTATTTTTTATCCAGGGTTCCAACACTTCATGGAGTGCCAAGAGATGAGAGTATGGGGCATGCCAAGACTTGCAATGAACTGAAGAATATTTTTGCTGCTCTTGTCAAGCAATCTAATAAGCCATCAGAGCCTCCTATGGACAAGTTTGAGATTATACATAATGGTCCATTTGTTTTAGAAGTTCCTGGGGAAGCAGATTGTTCTACACTTGGTCCTGAACCTGGGAAAGATATTTTTACTGTGATTCCAGATACTACTCCAAAAGAAGCAGATGGTCTGAGCCATGAACTAACAAAAGATAGTGCCAAACCTCCTCATAGCACAGTTGTTGCAGAAGTTCAGAAAGTAGACACTATTCTTCCCGTCAGTAATGATTGCATGGACTCGATGGCTGACCTTCCGCAAGATGATATCATTGTGGCAGATATACCTCATAGTTCAATTTCTGAAGTCCCAAAGGAGTTGGATTCTGTTACCGATGGTTGTGTACCACTGCGTGACATTCCACAGGATTATCCTCCTCCTCCTCCTCCACCACCACCACCACCACCACCACCCGAAAAACCCATTCTTCCTGAAACCCATGAACAACGAAAGCCTGTTGTGAGCCTCTTGCATGAGGATTTACATGTTGCGTGCTCTAGGGAAGCAAGTGTTCCTGAAAGTCACAAACGTGGTAGGGTAGTTTCTAACAGCTTACGAGATGGCTCACTAAATGCTGAAGCTTCTAGAGAACATGAAACCATTTCTGCTGGTCATGAAAGAAAAAAACCTGTTTTTAGGATTAAAGTTAAAAAGTCTACCACATCTAGTTGTGCTGGTGATCCTGAGAATCCCACTGTGGATAAATCTCATGATGGTCTTCATGACATCGATCGTGGGGCAAGCAGTTCCGTATCTGTATCTGTTGATGCACCACAAAGAAACTTTTTCGAGGGTGCAAGTGGTAATAACCAGAACATTGATGATGTAAATTCTTGTCATGATGTTGGGTCTAGAGTAACTGCCAGCATTGGCAGTGTCAAAGTTGCCACCGACGGTGAAGAACTAATGAAGGAACTACAGTGTACTGCTGAATCAAGTAAAGTGCCTCCTGATGATCAAATCATCAGAGGTAGAGATGTGGATATGGAGGGACATAAATTTGCAAGTTTACAGTCTCTCTCTTGCACTAAGCCTGATGTTAATTGCACTTCACTTGATACAAGTAACCTCCACGCTCATGGTAAAGGCAAGCACAAGAAGAGAAAGAGGGATGAGAAGAGAGAAAAAGAACACAAAAGTAAGCATGACGATCCTGAGTACTTGGAGCGGAAAAGGTTAAAGAAGGAGAAGAAGCGGAAAGAGAAGGAGATGGCAAAGCTGTTGGATGATGGGGCAAAGCCTAAGCCTTCGCCTAAGCCTTCAGTGGAATTACAAAAGAAGAGAGAAAACGTTGAAGGTAAAGTGCGCTCACATAAAGGTGGTGATGCCACTAATAGTATAACAGATTTAGGGCGTAGAAAAGACGAAGCCGAGTTTAGAGTTGGTGGGGCTGTAAAGCAGTCACCATCAAGCTTGTACACGAAGAACAGCGATCCCGGGAGGAAAGAGGCAGCCTTACAACTAAGAATGGGTGAGTCAAGCGGAGCAAAGTTGGTAAGTGATCGAGCAGCAGCAGCAGATAATACGCCTTCGAGTGCACCCCAAGCTAGTGCACCAGCCCCGGCAAGCACTTCACATAAACTTAAGATTAGAATTAAAAATCGAACACTTGGAAAATCCTGAGTAATGTAGCTTTTCTTTTTAAGTTATAACTAATTTTCTTCGGAAAGTTTCAGATTTCCTGTGTAGTAGTTGAGCCAATATTGTATTTACTTATGCCTGTATTGTGTTAATAATATGCTCTGGTATATGCAACTGTATTCTCTAGACTCTAGTGGCACCTTCTACAATTACTGAACTACGAAGTGGTTCGCTTGTAAACTTAATGAATCAGGTTATGTATTTGTCTACTGAAATCCGTCAATTATATTCCTGTGTATTTTATTTTTTAACAAAGATCAAAGTGCAGTATTTGCTTGCTCTTTTGCATACAGTCCTAAATGTCATTTACAAGGTAGGTATTCATGAGGTTCTATAAGGTAGTTTGTTATTGAATTATGGTGTTCTGTGCCAATTACAAGTTGATCGGCAGTGGATGCTCGGGTTCTAGCCTTCTAGGATTAAGCATTAAGGTCTTGTTTGACATTATTTATTTTATAGCCTATACTTTATTTGAGTTATTAATGAGTTACCAGAGTTTAAAGTAAAATCCTTTAACTTTCTTCAATTCATACACTTTTCTCATAAACAATTATCTCATTTTTCAGAAACACACATTATCCAATCGTTATGTGTTGGACACGGGTAACAGTGCCCTGCCGTTAGGCACTGTTATCTTTTTTTTTTTTTTTTTTTTTTTTTTTTTTTTTTTTTTCAGACCGCTTCGTTATAAGAGTATATGTTCATAATTTTATTACTATATGTTATTAATTGTACATTCATAACTCCATAACTGTACGTTCATAACTCCATAACTGTACGTTCATAACTCCATAACTGTACGTTCATAACTCTATAACTGTACATTCATAACTCCATAACTGTACATTTATAACTCCATAATTGTACATTCATAATTTTCGAAGCTCTATGTTCATAATTTTAGAGCTTTATGTTCATAATTTTATCACTATATGTTCATAATTGTAAGTTCATAATGTCAGAGTTCTTTGTTCATAATTCGATCAATAACTGTACATTCATAATCCCATAACTGTAGTAATCTCATAACTGTAGATTCATAACTCCATAACTGTAGATTCATAACTCTATAACTGTACATTCATAACTCCATAACTGTACATTCATAATCTTCGAAGCTCTATATTCACAATTTTAAAGCTCCATGGTCATAATTTTATCACTATATGTTCATAATGTTAGAGCTCTGTGTTCATAATTTCATAATTGCATAACCGTACATTCATAACGGCATAACTGTACATTCATAATTCAAAAAAAAAAAAAATAACGCCGTTAACGGCAAAACACGCGCGATTTTTTTTTAAAAAAAAAAAAAAAACTAAATGACGCGTTTTTTTTTTTTTTTTTTTTTTTTTTTGAAAAACGACGTCGTTTTGGGTCCGTGTCCACAATTCATTGTGGACACGGGTCCAGGGCATAATTTGCCGACATTATCCTGTTTTGTAACATAGTTAACTTATCAGTCAATTTTGGTTTATTAGACCACTATTAGCTGTTTGACTTGGTTAAACAATCAATATGAATGTTTGATTAATTAGTTTTTTTGTAACAACTTATTACTTTAAAACGCTAAAATTCAAAAGCTGCTTAAAGTAGTTTTTTTTTTTTTTTTTTTTTTTTTTTTTTTTTTTTTTTTTTTATAAAATCATTTTGCATGTAATCAGCTAACAACTAATTTACCAATCACTTTTCTATAGTCAATTAATACTATCAACTAGTCAAATCCACTAACCCAAACAGTTAACAACTATTTACCAAAACATCCCATAAATTTTAAGAATTTTGGTCATTCTCATCTAGCTTTTAAGTTTTCAACTAGACATGACAATAATATGTTAGGGAAAAGATTCATTGTATTTAATTTTTACTTGAAAAATAGTAGAATTACAGGATGAATAGTATTGGGAGCTTTCTTTTCAGAGTATGAAGCTAAGGTCCCTATTTATACTAATAGGTGACAGATCTACCTCGTTACCTAACCTTGACCAATGAGAACATAAAGTTTGACCAATGAAACCTGCTCTACATCCTCAGACCAACGACATGACTCGGACTGTACATTATTGCTTGACACGTAAAGCTTTTTACAGACATACGTAACTATTGTCTTTGTCTATGTAAAATCAGCGCTTTTAAAACCATAAAATTGATTTTTGACTTTGATCATATCATTGAGTTTTGATTAACTAATTGTAGCGTTATAAACGAACCGAGCATAAATGAACGGAGGTTGTTCACGTTTATTTGTTAAGAATTTTGGAGTGTTTATGTTCATGTTCGTTTGTTAAGCGTTCATCAGTGTTTGTTAATGTTCGTAAACACGTTCACGAACATTTTCATTTACATTCATGAACACTTAATAACCAAACACCTGCACATGTTCATTATCACAATTCGTTCGTGAATAAGAAATAATCTACATTCACGAATAATAACCAAACAAACAACACAACTACAATGAATGAGATGACCTTAAATTGCTTTATTACCCTTGTAAAGTGTGTGTGTGTGAACATTATTAAACGAACTTGTTCATTAACATTATTAAACGAATACTAAACGAGCTTGTTCATGAACATTATTAAACGAACACAAACGAGCCTACAACTGTCCAGACTCTGTTCGTTTATGAACCGAGCTCTAAAATTTGTTAATTTATGTTCGTTCGTCTTAATAAACGAACGCTTACCGAACACGAGTAATTTACCGAAACCTCTATTCGGTAACACCCCTAATTAATTGTACAATTGGATAAAGTCCAAATCTTATAACCTCAACAAAAATTTATAATTTTTTAGTGATGTTAATTTTTTTTTTTGTTACTACGTAGATACAATTGAAGTATGTGTTTCAGATCAATTTACTTTTTGATGGACTTCGAGCAACATATAAATCATAGTAACTAACAGTGTAATCTAAGCTTACATTTATAGCAGAACTTGATCATATTAAGCTTTCATTAGTAGTAATTTGAATAATACATTTTTTTTTGAAAAGTCAATCTGTCGATTGTATTAATTAATGAAAGTCATAATAGCATCAGACAGGATAGAATCCCAATACATAGAATGTTCCTGAGTAAAAGCTAACGAAGCTAAAGTATGAGCATGTAAATTAATCTGTCTAGGCACATAGCTTAACGAAACAAAATTAAATAAAGACATCATTGTTCTGCACTGATCGATTATTAAACCCGCATACGAGTGAATGGGTGTAGTCTGGTGGTGAATGGTGGTACGTAATACCATACAGTCCGTGAGCAGAACAATGCCTCTTTAAAAGCCAGGACAGTGCCTCTTTAAAAGCCATAGCCTCCGCCATGAGTGGTGAAAAAGTGAAAAACAAGAGGGTGATTTTCCATTCTTTGCTGCCACAAACGAGCCTCCGGGCTCTAATAACACAATCCCATACGTAGTCTCCCCGGTTTCCTGCCGATACCCCGCATATATATAGCATCGCATGTGATTATCTGGCAACCCCGGTTCGGACTGTGGCTGTACTCCTCCTTGCTTGGCTCGGCCGTGCACCACACCATATGTTTCGAGCAAAACCGCCGCCCCCTTCACAATAGTCTGCGGCCGTGACATGGCCCCTTTCCACAATGCGGCCTCTCCAAATATTGTATAAAACACCCACCAAAAGCTGTGTTTGCTCCTCCGTTAAAATTGCCATAGCCCCAGCTAGCCATGCTGCAAACGAATCTGTAACAATGTTTGTGATGGGTAATCGTGTTATATTCCAAACTAATACAGAATATTCACAAAATACTAACGCATGCAACACATCTTCATTAGTCATCATGCACATAGGACAAACCGGGTCAATTTCCACCCTCTTATTAATTAAATTCGTGGTAGTAGGTAAAATATCACATACTGCTCTCCATAAAAAAGTCTTCCACTTTAGTGGTACTTTCAATTTCCACATCCTAACCCATTTATCATAATCACCTAGGTTATTCTACAATTATAATTCTCCTAAAATTTTTTGATTTGACAGGTTCATCTTGATAATAATATGTCCATGAATTTAGAGAACTTTTGGTAATAACAGTTAAGTATTAGGTTTTCAGACATTTGAAACATTCAGCACCAGTGGTCTAGTGGTAGAATAGTACCCTGCCACGGTACAGACCCGGGTTCAATTCCCGGCTGGTGCATCCAGTTTAAGCAATGATGAAAGCTGCGGTCTTGTGGTGGTTTTGGGCCTCCACAGCTTGTCTGATCTTAATCGGATGACTTACAGCGCTTCTGAGCTCATCTTTTTTATTTATTTATTTTTATTTTTATTTTTTATTTTTATTTTTTTATTTTTCTCTCTCTCTTCTTTGGTGGACTATTTCCACATAATTAGTAAAATCCCCCACTGTGTTTAACATTTTTGTCTTCAAATTATTTTATAGTAAAATTAATATTTAATGTATTATGAATGTATAAATATTATGTAATCAATCATATTTTGTTATTATGTCATTAAAAAGGTAAATTTGATCTTATTATTATTATTATTATTATTATTATTATTATTATTATTATTATTATTATTTTGCTAATAATTTGTTTAACTTTGAATATTTAATTCATATAAATTTGTCATTATTTTAAAGAATATGTGTAACCACTAATCCATAATTTTGTTTTATATTTACTTATTTCTAAACCAAAACCATCTTTTATTGCCACAGTCGCAAGTTCTTGAGATCAGAAAGCCACATCGCCATTTCTGACAATTGCACGCAACCTCTCAATTTCTTGCTCGTTTCGATTAGTTCACTTCAATAATCCGGGAATCATCTTCTTTGACCTATACCACATTGGGGGATCAAACCATTCTTGAAATCCACACCAACCATACCCTGTAAACATAAATTCTAAACATTAAACCGTAAAATTAATAATAAAAATAAAAATATAAAAATATAAAAATATAACAATTTTGGCTAACATTGCTTTCTCCACAAACCCAGAATCTCTAACTGGGATTTTCATTAGTTCGTAATGTTTGTATGCTCCATTGTGAAATCTTTGCCTTGGGAAGTTTGTAGATCAGATGAAGTTGAAGTTGAACTTTTTTGGCCTTCATGTTGATTATCCCACATTTTGGTCGCAGATTGAGGAGAGCAAAAACCTAATTTGAAAAAAAACGTGCGCAAACTGCTGAAAGGGAGTCGTAGATTCATTAAATTGGAGTATAAAACCTAAATTACCCGTTTTATCCTTCATTTTAACACTCACTTCACGCCAAAGCTAACGAAGATCATTTTGGCTTAAAATTTAATAGTCGGAGGACCACTTTGGTTGCAATTAAAAGTCAAGAAACCAATTTAAGAAAAGGCTATAGTTGGAGGACCATTTTGGAAATTAACTCTATTTTTTATATAAAAATAATAAGGAAAAGGGCAAAATAAGTCCCAAAACTTTACCTGAAAAGTCAATTAGGTCCCTAAACTTTAAAAAATTGCAATTACACGCTTTAACATGTTAAATTGAGGCAATGAAGTCCAAGAATCGGTAAGTTACCTACTGTTACAGGTCATTCCAGTTCCAGATTCATATCCGGCAACGGCCGAACCGTCGCCGGTTGCCATCTACCAGAGAAGGCGACCAGTTGGTCGCCTTCTCCAACAGAAGGCGACCAGCTGGCCGCCTTTCCCAGCGAAAGGTCACCTGGTCGCCTTCTCTAGTAGATGGCGACGATTCGGTCGTTGTCGATCGCCGAATATGATGCCAGAACTGGAATGACCTGTAATAAAAGGTTATTTATTATTACATTTCATCATCAATCTCCAGTTCTATCAATTGAGTAAAAGAGTACGTTAAAGGTTGAAAATTTATTTTTATAAATACTCTGTAGAATTTTTTTTAAAAATTATTTAAACAACCAAGATAGTCTTGCAAATGTCTTAAAAAAAAAGGCAGTCTTTCAAATGAACACTTTTTTAGTCTCTTTAGATTTGTCTCACCTCCGCTTATATGGTTCATGGCAAATTTTAAAAAGAAATGACTTTTCAATCTTAAATATTCTAATAAATTAAAAATTATATCTGTATTTGATACAATGAGGACTCATAAAATTCACAAAGAGGTTATTACCATAATGCAACTATAGGGAATATGGAATATGCACCTATATGCCCTCACAAGTCTCCATGATGGTGGTTTATTTGTTTGCGAAGGATGCAACAAAGATAGAATTCACTAATCAAATTTAATAAAGAATACATAAATGAAGTTTTGCACATAGAGAATTTAAAGTATATTGTATTAATTGTTGAAAATCTAACATAAGATAAAATATTTTGTGGGTACGTACACAAAAAAAAAAAAAAAAAAATCTTCTAAGTCTTTGCTTAATTTGAATATAAATACTTTATTGTTTTCTTCAATAATGGTGTTATCACATCTGTGCTTGTTTTTATAGTTATTTTGAATCATCTCAGTAATTAAGTTCTTTAATTTTGCTTATTTAATACATGTTTCCTTGCTATTATCATTTAATTATAATTCACACTTGTTTTGAATGTTTTACGGTGTTTGTTAGTGTTTTTGAACCATTTTAGATCAAAGTTAAAAGCAAGGGTAATTCTAGGACGAGTTTGGAGCCAAAACAAAGTCAATGTGAAGCTAAGGAGGTGGCTAAAATGCTTCAAAGAGAGCCAAAGAGTGGTACTTTCAACAGATTTGATCACAAGAATCAAACAAGGGAAAAGTGGATCAAAAGACCAAGGAGTTGTAATTCCCGTTGAATTCGGCGACAACTTAGTATTTTGATCATATCTCATACTAGGAATGTCCGATTCAGGTGATTCTTGCGCCATTGGAAAGAAGACTCGAAGAGCTACAACCTATGACTCAGCAGAAAACTTGACGCATCGAGCCCCAGGCTCGACGCGTCGAAAATTTCCAGTAACATTTCATGTCGCACAGATTGGCGAAAATTTAGTATTTTGATCATATCTCATGCTAGGAATGTCCGATTCAGGTGATTCTTACGCCATTGGAAAGAAGACTCGAAGGGCTACAACTCTTATGAAGACATCAAAGTCTAGATAATAAAAAATGGTCAAAATAAGCTTGCAAACTGTACCTATTGCACTGTGCGCGATTTTTAGAAATTTCCTAATTTAAAATGGCAATATTCCAAAGCAAGATGGCTACAATAATTGCCTAATCATTACAAAGAAACTTCCTAAATTAAATTAGGAAAATTCCTATTTCGTCCCAGCTTTGTACCTACTATAAAATCCCACCTTCCTCAACCCTAATAAAGACAAGAAGAAGTTTAGTTTAGAGTAAATAATTAGAATAGATAATTTACAATTCATAGTTTAGAATTAAGAGATTCTTGGAGTCAAGAAGGAGAGAAATCAAGAGCCACAAGTTGTCTTGGAAAGCAAGAAGAAGACTAGGGAGATTTGAGAAAATCGTCTGGTTAATTCTTGTACTCTTTTGATGATTTGTAATTCTTTATTTATATTTGCTATGTGTAATTTAGCTATGCTTGACTAAATTCTTTAGAGATTCTTGGGTAAAAGCGTTTATGAACTTATGTGCCTGAGCTCTCAGTTTCTTTAATATATTATTATTTGGGTTTAATACTTGTGTTGCAATCGTGATAATATTGTTTAATGCTTGTAATTAACGGCCATAGTTACTTGTTTCGTTTGCTTTGTTTGTGTCACTCATGGGAGTTGGGGCATAAATTAGGGCACACACGATTGCACCTAATGGTTGGACCTTGGGAAAAGGGGAATTTATTGGGGGAATCTTATTCTAGATTGTTGCGCATCGGGAGATGATAATAATTGAGAATAATTGAATGCTGATCTTCAATCTTATCAGGGGTTTAAGCCACGAGAGTAGAAATTCACTAGGGGTAGAAATTACAGGTGTAATTCTGTTCCACTTTACATTCCCATACAAGTCTTAATTCCAAACTAAATATTACAAATATTAATTGGCACTAGGTGATTAAATACGTGAATCTCATGAATCTCATCTTCTCTCTTATTGTTTTCAAAATACTGAACCTCTGTTTTATTTTATTTATTTTATGCCAATCAATCATCTAAGTAATTGTTAGGATTAGCTCTAATGAATAAGTTAGTAACTAGTGCTTGATACAACCACTTCCCTGTGGATCGATAACTCGTACTACGAGAATTATTTGTTTCCAAATATATTACGCATCAAATAATTAATAAACTATGATGAACAACTGAGATCAATCATTACGTTTTGCGTGAGGACTCTGTTCACATTCGATTCTGTCCCCACACACATTGAACATAAACATTTTATCATTTAAGGATAGAATAACAAAAGTAGATAGATGAAGTTTGATAAGTAAAATTAATTCAATATAATGAAATATTAAGCATGAGTTGTCTAGTGGTAAAATAGTAGTCTATCATGGTATATGAACTTAGGTTCAACTTCATTTGTTTATTCTTTTTGATTGAATACATACATTTTTTTTTTTTTTGCGCCTAAAAAAGAATTTCAAAATTATTCATTTATGCTATCATTCTTGCATGAGTATTATTTTGGTATATAAAAATTTCATTATTTAACATCATATATCGAAAAAAAAGCTTGTAAAAGATATGTCTTAAGAAATTACTACAACGTCACTCATACTTTTTACAAAAGTCTTAAAAGAAGTATAATAAGATAATTTTTTTTTTTTATTTTTGTCTTTTTACATTTTTATCTTTTTCCACTCTTGATGATAAGACATTCTTCTTTGACTTCTTTTGTCACCATTTGATAATGATGTGTCACTGATCTTTTTGTTTAATTTAATTTTATCTATTTAAATATTGTAATGTAGAACTTGATGATATTAAACTTTCATCGGAGCACTAATTTGAATAATACAATGATAATTCTCCTAAATTTGTTGATATGACAGGCTCACGTTGATAATATTTTGGTAATATACCACTTAAGTATTATGAATTCAGTGATTGAAAACAAGAAGCACCAGTGGTCTAGTGGTAGAATAGTACCCTGCCACGGTACAGACCCGGGTTCGATTCTGGGCTGGTGCAGTTTGTTAAGCAATGACGAAAGCTGCGCTCTTGTGGTGATTTCGGTCTCCATAGCTTCTCTGATCTTAATCCGACGACTAACAGTTTTTTTTTTTTTTTTTTTAAGCAATGACGAAAGCTGCGCTCTTGTGGTGATTTCGGTCTCCATAGCTTCTCTGATCTTAATCCGACGACTAACAGTTTTTTTTTTTTTTTTTTTTTTTTTAAGCAATGACGAAAGCTGCGCTCTTGTGGTGATTTCGGTCTCCATAGCTTCTCTGATCTTAATCCGACGACTAACAGTTTTTTTTTTCCTCTCTCTCTCTCTCTCTCTCTCTCTTCTTTGGTGGACTATTTCCACATAATTAGTAAATATCCCCACTATGTTTAACATTTTTGTCTTCAAATTATTTTATAATAAAATTAATATTTAATGTATTATGGGTGTATAAATATTATGTAATCAATCATATTTTGTTATGTCATTAAAAAGGTAAATTTGATCTTATTTTATTTATTTTTTTTGCAAATAATTTGTTTAACTTTGAATATTTAATTGATATAAATTTGTCATTATTTTAAAGAATATTTGTAACCATCAATCCATAATTTTGTTTTGTGTTACTTATTTCTAAACCAAAACCAAAATCATCTTCTATTATATTGCCATAGTCGCAAGCTCTTGGGAGAGCCACATCGTCACTTCTGACAATTGCACGTAACCTCTCAATTTCTTGCTCGTTTTGATTAATTCGTTTTAATAATCCTGGAATTATCTTTCTTTGACCTATTACACATTGGGGGTCAAACCATTCTTGAAATCCACATCCAACGAACCATACCTTGTAAGCATAAATTCTAAACATTAAATCGTAAAATTAATAATAAAAATAAAAAATAAAAAGGTAATAATTTTGACTAACATTGCTTCCTCTACTAACCTAGAATCTCCGACCGGAATTTTCATTAGTCCATGATGTTTGTATGCTCCATTGTGAAATCTTTGCCTTGGGAAGTTTGTAGATGGAGTTGAAGATAGATGAACTTTTTTGGCCTTCTAGACTTCTAGTTGATTATCCCACATTTTGATCGCAGATTGAGGAGAGCAAAACCCTAATTTGAAGAAAAACGTGCTCAAGCAGCTAAAAGAGAGTCGTAGATTCATTAAATTAGAGTGCAAAACCTAAATTATTTGTTTTACTCTTCATTTTAACACCCACTTCACGCAAAAGCTAACAGAGACCATTTTGGCTTAATATTTAATAGTTGGAGGACCACTTTGTTTGCAATTAAAAGTCAATTCAAGGAACTAATTTAAAAAAAGGCTATAGTCGGAGTACCATTTTGGGAATTAACTCTATTTTTTTTATTTATAAAAATAATAGGAAAAATGGTAAAATAAGCCCCTAAACTTTACTTGAAAAGTCAATTAGGTCCCTAAACTTTTAAAAAGTGCAATTACACCCTTTAACATGTTAAATTGAGGCAATGAAGTCCAAGACCAGGCCAGGTAATTTACCCGCTATTATAGGTCATTCCAGTTCCGACATCATATGCAACGAAAATCTAGCGACCAGCGACGACCAAACCTTCGCTGGTCGCCATCTACTAGAAAAGGCAACCAAAACTGGTCGCCTTCTGTGCAATTGACCACCTTCCCCGGCGAAAGGCGACTGGTCGCCTTCCATGGAGAATGCGACCAACTGGTCGCTTTCTCTGGTAAATGGCGACCGACGACGATTCGGTCGTTGCTAGTCGTCGAAATTTCGTTGGATATGATGCGGGAACTGGAATGACCTGTAATAGCAGGTCATTTGTCGGTTTTTGGACTTCATTGCCTTAATTGAAATGTTAAAGGGTGTAATTTCACTTTTTAAAAGTTTAGGGACCTAATTGACTTTTTACGTAAAGTTTATGGGCTTATTTGACCATTTTCCCAAAATAATATTATATAATTTTTTTTTAAAAAAGTCATAAAATTCATAGTTGTAGAATTCATAATATATTAAAAAGTGTAGTTGATATTTGAGTAATAATTATGGTATAATTAATGTTAAAGTAAGAATTTTTGATTTGGTGAATGATTAAATAAAATTATCGTAGCAACAAATATTTTTCATACTTGATTTAGTGATCTATTAAATATTTTAGACACTAACCAAATTGTTCACGCAGTTGCTATTTTATATCATATTTGGAGAGCCAGAAACGGAGCGGTATGGGATGCATGTCTACCGCGACCACGAAAAGTGCTAGCTACGGCCGAAGCCACCGCACTTGCATGGCAAAAAGTCCACCACAACCGCCCACAAACGGACTGCCGAGCAGCCGCACAAGGCCATGCTACCGCCACTGCCGTGGCACGGCAACAACAGCAGCATATCACGGTCAATACCGTGACTGCCATGGGCGCTGCCGAGGAGGGTACGCAGATGGAGCCTACCGAACCGAGACGGAGATGCTTTGTAGATGCCGGATTTATACCGGCTACAGGGAAGGCTACGGTAGGCGCGATCTTGGTCAGCGAGGAAGGGGGGTATGTATCGGCATTCAACGCACCCTTGTCGGATTGTCTCTCACCGCTTATGGCTGAGACAATAGCATGTAAGGAAGCCTTATCCTGGTTATGGAATCGTGGGGAACGATCGGTACACATACTCACAGATTGTTTGACCCTACAACAGTATTTGACAGACCAGACTATCGCAGTTCGGACTTACGTTGGCTATGCCATTGATGCTTGTAGAGCATGCATTAGTTCTTTCGATTATTGTTCGGTTAATTTTATTCCTAGATCAGAGAACTATTTAGCTCATAGTTTAGCGGCTTCTGCATTTAATTCTTCTACGATTATGTATTCGGACGATGTCCCTCCAGACTCTATTTCTGAGTACTTCTAATATATGCCTTATTGGCCACCTTTCAAAAAAAAAAAAAAAATTATCGTAGCATTTACTATATATACTAACAAAAATTTAACAGTGTAAGATAATTTTACCCCACAAAAATTAAATGATATATAGTATAATATTTGTAGCGTATTGTACTACTCAACAAACATAGAAATACCTACATAAATAAGAAATACTAATATGCACTCACTCTTATAAGTTTTTTTTTTTTTTTTTTTTTTGCAAGGTTGGTTTATATTTTTCAATCTCTTTTCTATTTTTCAATTCATTCTTTATTTTCTATTTTTGAGTTTAGAAAATATATTTATCAGCACTCATTTTTTAAGTTCAAGGTATTATAATGCTATAAAACTAATCACAAATTCATAATTTATGGGATTTCAAAAATATTTTTGAAAATGTTTAGTTTGTGCTAAATATATATACTTTATGCATGTTTTTGAATATAATATATTTAAAATTTTAACATAAGATATCTAGACTAAATTTATATTTGGATATTGTTAGGAACATTGTATTAGGATTTTGATGATACCAATGTAATGTAGAAAAGTAAACCCCTAACCATTAGTTTTTTTAATCGCTGCTTTCGTCCTAGACGAAAGTTGCCATAACTCCTCTGTAATTCGTGTTAAGCTAGACAAACACACGAAAATGAGTTATGACTAGATGTTAGGGTCTCCAAGGCGAAAGAAGACACGAGACATGAAGAACAGCAACGAAAGTCAAATAGGAATTGTCAACAAGCACGAAAGGACAGTGTTGGTGAAAGACAATCTTTATCAAGCATTACTTCTCTTCAACAACGAGAAGAATGTTTCACCAATCTGATTTGACAACATCCTAGGACAATAAGGACTTCATCTTATGGGACACACTTTTCAAGAAGCATTAAATGAAGATGTACCATCTCTTGGAGCTAAAGGACAAAACCCCAGTGCTTTCCATACCCTCAACGGCTACATGGTACAACCTCATTAATGGAGCATTTAATGCATGAAGCTCCCCGGTCCTTGTCCACTGGTTAAAAGGTTCGAAAATTTCATCTTCCTCCAACGGATGGATTTTCATCACCTATATAAACTCACCTTCATCAACTAAGAAGGTGCTGGTCTCATTATCACTCAACCTACTCACTTACAAAAGCTCTTAAAAAGTCTACAATTTACTAAAAGCTTTTGTGAACCAGCTTTGAGGTGCTAAGTTACTTGAAGAATCTTTGTCTTAGACCTCAAGGAAGTCTTGACATTTGTTCGAAGCAATCATATCTCAGAGTCAAGACCTCATTGTTGGAGAATTCAAGAAATCATTTTCTACCAACCTCAACTCAGGAGAAGAAGTTGATAGAGGCGGAGTAAACTCGAGGAGTTGAAAAACCTACGAAGGCTGTCCGGCTTAGTGATCAAGGAAGTCTTTGTGTATTTGTACTAAGAGTGATAGTGCAATCCTTCCAACAGTTGTGGAAGAAGAGTGGAGTAGGCAACATTGGCTGAACCACTATAAAATCTCGTGTCCTCTCTATCTCTTTACTTACGCTTTTCTTTTTGCTCTCATATCTTTCCATTATTATCGTTACCGAAAGTTTGTCTAATTACGCATACTCGTGCAAAATATATAAATCAAATCTATCTTATCCGCTGTGCCAAGACACCGAAAGGTGACGTTTAGGGCCTCTAACGAAAAGAGTCTATTCACCCCCCCTCTAGACTCTCATCTCATTCTATCGGGACCAACAAGTGGTATCAGAGCCAATACCTTGATCGGTAAAGGCTTTGCATTTACTGCCTGGTAGATCCCTATTCAAAAATCTCTTGAAAATCTTGCATATTTTCTTTGCACGTTTTTTTTTTTAAAAAATGGAAAAGGAACATGCTCATCGCTCCAAACAACTTGCATTTAGTCTTGCTAAATTTGATGACTGGAAGTTAAGAATGCATGCTCTCCTATGCTCCATTCATGACGAAATGTGGGACGTCATAACCACCGGACCAATCACAATCATGATGGCGAATGCTCAAGCAGCCGCACAGGGAGCAGGAGCCCCACAAATGATACCAAAACCAAAAGACCAGTACTCCTCAGAAGAAAGAACAAGAGCAAATCTGGACAATGTAGCAAGAAATATTCTCTACAACTCTCTGGATGATTCCCTGTTTCCCAGAATCCGAAAATGCAAGAATGCTATGGAAGTGTGGAATGTTCTAATGAGTTTGGGAGAAGGAGACGAGCAAGAAAAGGACAACAAGCTGACAATGGCTATGAAAAAATTCGAAGATTTCAAAATGCTGCCAAATGAATCAATCATGGATATGGAACTTAGATTCACCAGACTGATGGGCGATTTATCAGATCTTGGAAAAGAACTCACTGAGAAGGAAATGAATCTGAAGATCCTTCGTGGTCTACCTAAATCATGGGAAATGAAGGTTATTGCAATGAGGGACAGTCGAGATATGAAAACAACAAGCACTGCCAAAATTTTCAGTGATCTCAAAGCTTATGAGTTCGAACATGAACCAAAAGATGCCGAAGATTCAGAAACAAGAAACATTGCTCTCGTGGCAAATCAATCAGCATCAACATCCAACAGGTCGAAACCTAACTCTTGTGATTTTTTATCTGATGAACAATTTGCACTATTTGTCAGGAAAATGAAAAGATTCATGAGAAAGAAAAACTTTCAAGATCCACAACATTCGAGCCACCGAAAAAAGCATGAGAACTTCCCTCAAACCTCAAAATCTGAAACCATGGACTCTCAATTATTGTGCTATAATTGCCGAAGGCCAGGACACTTCAAGGCGAACTGTCCGCATCCCATAGTAAGCAAACATCAAGATAACAATGCTACCACAAGTCCCTCAAAGGAGACTGGAGAAAGACATAAAAGAAGCGACAAACCTGAATCATCAAACTCCAGAAAGGAAGGAAGAAGGAAGGCAATGGTAGTAAACGAAACTTCTGATACAGTTGCAACCGAAAGTAGCTCCTCAAGCTCTAGTTCAGAAGACGAAAACACTGATGAGGAGAAAGGACTGCTGTGCCTATTCAGTCAAAAGTCAGACGAACTATGTCTCATGGCAGATGAAGACGAGGTAAATAGTCATTCATCCTCTTGTTATTCAGTTGAGTCGAGTTCTGTGAGAAGTCTTACCTCCAATGAATCTGTCACCGAAATGATAAGGAGGTTCAATGTGATAAATAGCACTTATTCCAAACTCAAGGAGGAGAACTCTCGGCTCATGCTTAGCTATAATGAACTAAAGCAAGTTCGTATTGAGAACAATGTGCTAGTCATTGCTAAGGAGCAGCTTGAGAAAGATGTTCTCGCTCTAAAGGAGCTGTGCACAGCAAAAGAGAAGAGAGAGCAAGAATTGCTTGAAGTTTTGGACAAATTCAATAATTCATCCAACCTAATGGATAGAATGATGAATGAATCCAGACTGCCCGGGGAAAGAACTGGAATTGGTTTTAATCCCAGCTCCTCTTCACAAGTCGAATTGAACAGACCCACGAATGCATATTCACACGAAAGCTTCGAGGCCGCATTTGTTCAAGGACCCACCCAGATGTCTGAGCCTATGATGGTAGTTAACAATGTCGAAACACCACAATCAACAAGCCAACCGAAAGGTATCGCTGTACAACGAATTGTGGAATCTGGAAAGAAGAAATCTAGTAATGGCAATCCTAGACAAATCTATGTCAAAAGGAATGAGCCAAATGGCAATAAACAGAATTTACGCCATAAAAAGGGTCAGCCTAACTGGAACACTCAATCCAATAAAAAGACGAATGTTAACCAGAGGCAATATCGTCCGAAATTCACACGAAAGAATCCTGCACAAGGAATCTCAAGAAGTGGACAAATCAGACAACCCGAAAGATCCTTCAAAAGATCTGGGTATGGCAATGGATGGACTGGGCCATCAGAAGAAGATTGGTTTGATTACCCAAAACCTCTCCCAAGAGCAGTATTTGAAATGATTCATCTGCGTAAACAAACCAATCATCTCAAGCATTATGAAAATCCTCCTCAGGAAGATCAACGCAAGAAATATAATGCTAAAGTCTTTGCCAGCATCCATTATGATTATCGCACTTCAAATGGATATAAAGGACCGAGGATGAGTCGTGGATACTCTAGGTTAATATGGGTTCCAAAGTTAACTACTAACCCCCAAGGACCCAAAACTAAATGGGTACCTAAAAACACATAATCTTTGATGCAGGAAAAACAGGTCATATGGTATATTGACAGTGGATGCTCAAGACATATGACTGGTGACAAAACAATGTTGAGCAACTTTAAGGAATTTGATGGACCCAAAGTTATCTTTGGAGGTGAAAATAGCGGCAAAACTCGTGGAAAAGGGGACATCATCAACAAGGGAATAACAATTCAAGATGTCTCTTATGTTGAAGGACTGAAGTTCAATCTTCTAAGCACAAGTCAATTTTGTGACAAAGGATACAAAGTAGAATTTCTCAAAGACGAATGCAAAATCGTGAACACGAAAGATAACAAGACAGCTTTAACGGGCCAACGAAAGAAGAATATGTATGTATTATCTTTAAATTCTTCTAATGCTAACGTTTGCCTTGTAGCCAAAAGTAAAGCAGATCTCAATCAAGAATGGCACAACAAACTAAGTCATCTGAACTTGAAGACGATAAGCAAGCTTGCCAAGAGAAATCTCGTAAGAGGGCTACCCGAAGTATCTTACAAGAAAGATAAAATATGTGAGGCATGTCAAAAAGGAAAACAATTCAAGTCTTCCTTCAAGTCAAAAGATGTAGATAAAAAGTCTCGATCTCTAAGCCTCCTACATATGGACCTCTTTGGACCAGTTGATCCAGCAAGTTTGAGTGGAAGAAAGTATACTCTTGTTATAGTAGATGACTACACAAGATATACATGGGTGCTTTTCTTGAAAAAGAAGAATGAAACAGAAACAGCTCTTCCAAATCTTTTGAGACACCTTCAAACAGAAAAGGAGCTCAAAATAATACGAATAAGATCAGATCAGGGAACGGAATTTGTCAACAAAGTCATAAAGGAATTTTGTGCGCAAAATGGAATTTTCCACCAACTTTCGGCAGCACGAACTCCTCAGCAAAACGGAGTAGCCGAAAGAAGAAACAGAACCTTGAAAGAAGCTGCACGAACGATGATCTCTCACTCAGGACTACCTAAGAGATTTTGGGCTGAAGCCATAAACACGGCATGCTATACACAAAATAGATCCTTGATCAACAAATCTCACAACAAGACACCATATGAGTTATGGAAAGGTAAAACACCTAGTATCGGCTATTTTCATGTCTTTGGTTGTAGGTGCTTCATACATAACAACGGAAAGAATCATCTAAGAGCGTTTGACGAAAGAGCTGATGAAGGGTTATTCATGGGATACTCCTCTGTAAGCAAAGCATTCAGAGTTCTAAACAAACGAACAATGGTAATTGAGGAATCCATTCATGTCAAGTTTGATGAACAATCTGAGATGAACCCATTAGGATCAAATCAAAATCCTCAGCAACCTGTTGATGAAAATACCTCAGATGAAGAAGACATACTCTCGTCCTACACGAAATATCAACTAAAGGTTCATGAACCAGAACCTGTGTCTCAAGAAAAGGTTGGAATTCAACAGAATGATCCTTCATCTATCACAACATCTGAACCAATGATTTACATTGATCTACCTTATATTCCTGAAATGGACGCTCAAAATCAACAAGATGCTTTTGAACCAGACCTTCGATGGTTAAAAGATCATCCATCAGATCAGGTTATTGGAAATATTCAAGAAGGTGTAAGAACAAGAGCCTCTTTGCACGAAAGTATGATGGCATGTTTTCTGTCACAAATGGAACCAAAAACCATAGAAGAAGCTCTAAAAGACCCAGATTGGGTAATGACTATGCAAGAAGAACTCCATCAATTTGAACGAAATAAAGTGTGGGAACTTGTCCCGAGACCATCTCATCAGAATGTCATTGGAACTAAATGGGTGTTTAGAAACAAAATGAGTGAAGATGGGCTCATTGTTAGGAACAAAGCTCGTCTTGTTGCTAAGGGGTATTGCCAAGAAGAAGGTATTGATTTTGATGAAACCTTCGCTCCTGTAGCTAGATTGGAAGCCATTCACATATTTCTAGCTTTTGCAGCATATAAGAACTTCAAAGTCTATCAAATGGATGTCAAGAGCGCTTTCCTAAATGGACTTCTTGAAGAAGAGGTGTATGTTGAACAACCACCTGGCTTTGTAATCAATAATGAGCTTGAAAAGGTATATCATCTCAAAAAGGCTCTTTATGGCTTAAAGCAAGCTCCACGAGCCTGGTATGATACTCTCTCATACTTTCTTATCAATTGTGGCTTCGCGAAAGGAGTGGTTGATAAAACACTCTTTCGTATAAAAGACAATGATCATATTCTTTTGGTACAAATCTACGTTGATGACATTATCTTCGGAAGCACGAATCCAACTTTGTGTGAAAAGTTCTCCAATCTTATGAAAGGCAAATTTGAGATGAGTATGATGGGTGAACTGAACTACTTTCTGGGTTTGCAAGTCAAACAATGCCTAGATGGAATATTCATAAATCAAGCCAAATATACCAAGGATTTAATCCGAAAATTTGGCATTGATGGAAAAAGTTCAGTTAAAATTCCAATGAGCACATCCTCTTAGAATGGACATTGATAATGAATGAAAGGATGTTGATCAAACAAACTTTCGAGGTATTATTGGTTCTCTCCTATACCTGACAGCAAGCAGACCTGACATTTCGTTTGCTGTTGGTGTATGTGCACGATTTCAAGCTAAGCCGAAAGAAAGTCACCTAAGCGCAACCTAAAAAGATATTAAGATATCTTAAGGGAACGCAAAGTGTCGGTCTCTGGTATCCAAAAGATGGATCATTTGATTTAGTGGGATACTCAGACGCTGATTTCGCTGGATGTCGGATTGATCGAAAGAGTACCTCAGGAACCTGTCAGTTCCTAGGAGGACGAATTGTGTCTTGGTTTAGTAAAAAGCAAAACTCTATTGCCACAAGTACGGCTGAAGCCGAATACATAGCAGCTAGAAGCTGCTGTGCTCAAATCCTATGGATGAGACACCAATTGAGAGATTATGGCATAAATGCACGAGAAGTGAGCATAAAATGCGATAACACGAGTGCTATCGCCATTACGAATAATCCCGTGCTGCACTCTCGGACCAAGCATATTGATATCAAGTATCACTTCATTCGTGATCATGTCGAGAAAAAGGACATATCTCTTGAGTATGTTAATACTGATGATCAACTTGCAGATATACTCACGAAACCCTTAAGTGAAGCAAGATTCTCTTCTTTAAGGCATGAACTCGGAATGATTGAAATGACATAAAGCTAAGAGAATCAGATCTGTAAAGATTCTTGCTCTCGAAAATCAAAAGATTTGATTCATCCTCACACGCAAGGAATCTTTATAAATAAAGTACTTTATGAGAATAAATTTCTCATCTAACAAAATTCTAGTCGTTTGTTTTGCATGTGCAGGAATGAGTACTGGGAAGCGAAAGAACCATTACGAAGGCACGAGAAGGAAAGAGTGAAGTTCTCAGTGAGCCACTAGTAACTGAGCAATAGCTTAATCAGTTCCTTGAACACGCTCAACACATACGAAACCTTCTCCGTGACACGACCGATAATGAGTCACGAGAATCCTTCCACTCTGTTGGCAACCCCATTGGATATGTCAAAGAAAACAGTGTGCTGGAACTAAGCGATAGTTTTGACTACTCACCCTCAGGCACCCCCACCAAGATAGCATCTCCTCTCAAGTCCACCGCAAGTATCAAGAAAAAGAAAGCTTGAATAATCTTGTTAGGCCACGGTGACAAATTGTGATGTTATCTTGTTCATGATCTTTTTAGTTTATGACTCTATCATGCAAATATGATGTCAGTATCTAAAAGATTTTGTTAAGATTCGCACGTTATCTTTTGCCTATATATTATTCTTCTATTTTATTGAGCTTTACTCATTCACAAGATCTTAGAGAAGGATAAGATTGCAGGAATGGATAAGGGGAAGGAAAAGAGCAACGAAGTGGAAAAAAGGGCCAAATCGTCTAAAACATCATATGCAAGAAGCCAACAAGCTTCCGAATGCTACCATCTTAAGGCTTGAAGAAGATGGGGAAAGAGTCATCGTAACCTACTCCATGCCCAACACAGCACCAAAGGACAAGGAAACTCATGACAAATTGGTCAGCGAGTCCAGGGCTAAGAAGGCTTACTGCATGGAACAAGCCACTCGGCTTGCTAAAGAGAGAATTCTGATGATAAAAAAATTCTAATGAGCAAACGTCTTATGAAGTTCCTCAACCTAGTGAACAATCTTCTGAAGATGTCACTATGGTTCTCTCTCGGTCCTTAAATCAGTCACCCGAACCCACTCTCTCACTTGAGGAGTTGGATGAATACGCAAAGATGGCAAATCTGACTGATGTGACCGAAGAGATGACTCGTCTGGAACTTCACGTGCCTTATTGTTTTCTCTAAGCCTTTGTATGATGTACTCTCGTGACCTGGAATCCTCGTGATCTAATAAAAATGCTATCCTTTCGCACTTAGAATGACTGATTATCTTATCTCTGCCTAACTTTATATGTTACTTGTCCATATCACAGGAAAGCTCATCACTCATACGTTTTCCAATCAAAAGTGCCATAACTTTATGAGTTACAATTTTTTTTTAAGAAAAAGAGGGATCATTGAAGTTGGAGTTTCATAAAGAAACAAGTTTAACAGTCAAAGTCTTGCTTGGAATTAATGAATTCTTGACTACAGTTATGAGCATTAATTGTAACGTTGAAATTAATTTGTAACAGACACATGAGCTATGCGGATTTCTTGCTATAAAAGGAGGTGAATTCTTCACATTACACTCATCCTTCTTTTCTTTACCATGGCTCCAAAGAAACCTTTCACCCAGAGGTGATTCCCATAAGCTGAAAGAAAATGCTAGACGTCTCAGGGAGGAATAGGGTGACCTCTACCCTGGCAATAGTCCACAAGCACCGGTGGGAATTCCTTCTGACTCCGACTCGTCTCTTAAGTATGATGATATGGCGGGTTTCATTGTTGAAAGTGAAGAGGAGACTTTGAAAGATCTCACCAAGATTCCAGATCCAGACTATATGGCCTTTCTTGCACAAGAGGACTTAATGGAGAAATATGATCAGGAGGAAGAACCTGAATCCTCTTCTGGCTCAAACTACCCACGAACCGGGAAATGGTTCAAGCAAATGCTGGGAGATTTGAAAAAGGGGAAAGGTGAACCATCTGGAGTCAAGAAGAACGAGAGGAAGAAAATTTGATCTGTTGTGTGTTGTATTTTATCCTATGTACTTTCCTCTCTCGGGTCTATGATGAATAAAACTTAACTAGCTCTGGTTTCCTTTGATCGAGACGTTATATGTCTAATCTATCATCTATCTAATAATCTCGATTCAAGGACAAAATTCTTGAAAAAGAATATGTTCCCTAAACAGTGTCTTGGATAAGACAATTGGATACACCTTTTGAGAGGTTCAGTCTATCTATTTAATGGATTCTCTCAATCTACCATGAACTCACTCATCTCTTTCTTCAACTCATGGATAAAAGGAAAGAAAAGACACTCTCATCCAAGAGCTTATCTGAGACTAGAAAATTGTCTCACCGCAATCTCGGGAACTCGGTTGAGAAAGGTTCATCATCTGAGAAAGAACCCGAAATTTTAGAAGTTCTACACTCTTATTGTACTTGCCCCTCTTCTAAAGCACGAAGAGAAGTATCGTGCACTGTACTCCTTTGCTAAGGCCAAGGCAATGGCTGAACTAAATGACATGGAGAGACGCGGTCTCTCTAGAGAAATCTTGGGAGCAGATCATGAGACTCTCATTGCTGAGATCTTTGCTCATGAGATCCGAAAGAGGGAATACCTTGAGTACGAACGAAAGAAGAAGGGTTGCAATATGTAGAAGGGAAGTCTGCCTTCAAATGCACGAGAGATTGTAATTGTTTATGTTGCGTATTGTTCAATGTAATAATTCTCTCGGGAGAGGCATTTTGTTGTTGTAAAAGAGGGACATGTTTGACTTTATTTGTCTCACAAGTCCAATGTTTTGAAAATTTCATCTTCTTTCGGGTTTGGAATCATGACTAAACATACTTAATGCTTTTAGCTCTTATTTCCAACCGTTCAGATGAATCCTAGTGGGATCATGTGGCCGAGAAAAGTGGTCCACTCCCCCACTCTGTCTGATGCATGATGTGACGTGCATTTAATGCACCAATAGGCACTCGAGTGTTTTTCTCTCACCTCATTAAATGAGGGAATGATCGTTTTTTGATCTGCACACGATCTTATCACTCCCCCATGATGATCAGTTACCTTTTGGAGAAGAAAAATCGGGAGTGTTTTGAATTTTTAAAATGGATCATCCATACCCGGATACCCGGAATTCTATAAAACCCTCTTGAACCTTTTTGGATCCATTTACCCTACCTTTTTCCCCTTCATTCTCTCTAACCCTTTGTCTCTCTCGAATCCTCAACTATGGCAGAACATCCACAAGCATCACCGTCTAATCCCAAACCAGAAACTCCTTCCAACTTGGAAGTCCCAAGCTTTCCCACTGAGGACCTGAGATTCATCGAATCCAGGGTACCCTTCATCGTAGGGGGAAACATGTGGGATGCACATGGATTCCTTGAGTACATCCTGGATAGAACATTTGGTGAACACATCATACATCTCCTCATAGAAACAGGATTATATAACTTCATCACACATCTCTATACTGTTTGGCACCCGATTGATGTAACCCAGTTTTATATGAATGCTTCAATATCTTCTGATTATTTGACTATCACTTCCAGAGTCAATAATCATCATGTGGTCCTTACCTCGGAGGACATTCGATCAACATACGAGTTTCCACACAGAGATGAGTCTTACAAGACAGATATTATCTATTATCATCTCGACCCTGAGGACTTCTACGAATCCATCAAGAACAATCACGCACCATCCAAGGCAGAAATCACTTGGCCGTTGAAGAAGAAATGGTTCCGGCTGAATTATGAGTTCACTGTTGATATCTTCAATAAACTTGTTGATCACAAGACCTCAGGCACTGATGATGTGATGAAGGAGAAGTTGAAAATGCTGCATGCTTTCTTGAATGGTTTTAAGGTCGATTGGTCGAAGATCATATTCAACAATATTGTTCACACCATCACCTTTCATCGAAAAAGTCCAGGAGACATTGTGAAGAAGTTAGGATATGGTTTTGTGATAAGCCATCTTCTGGCAACGAAAGGAGTCATTCTGCGCCCAGGAATTCGGCCTGGACTGAAAGCATGTCACATGAAACAAAAACCGTCAGGGTATGACAAGCAGAAGGCGTTGGAGTTGGGAATCCCTATTGAGCAAGTCAAAGCCAAGAGGAAATGAAGAACACCTAGGGTTTCAGAAGATGATCAACCCAAGCCGAAACGACAAAAACGAGAAAAGCACTCCTCTCGGAGTAAGGTGAAAAAGGCAGAAGAAACTTCAGCTGTTCCAATCCCTTCAAACTCTCCACGAAAGAAGAAAGATCCCATTCCATCCTCCCCTCTACCAGAAGCAATTGTTGTCAAAGACTCATCCGAAGACGAAGATAATCTGATTCTCTCCAGAGTTATCAAAAAGAGTCACTTTCGGTCTCCCGTCAAGGCGAAATCTTTCCCGAAGGAACCTCCTACACTGAAAGAAAAAGACACGAAAGGTGCATCCCCACAGGGGGAAATAATCATAAATAAAGCACTGTCTGAGGGGAAAGCTCAACCGAAAGATGTTCTTCCTGAAAAAATTCCTGATGATCAAGAACCCAAGTCTGTTCTCGGTTCCACTCAAGACCACCATCCACAAGAACCTACTTTGGCAGATCAACTCCTTCGAGAGCTGACACAAGAACCTGCTAATGTAGACATGGAGGCCAGTCGCTTAAGTCTTCCACAAGAACCTGGGTCACCAGAAAAGACGAAAGAGGCGATTGATGCTCTGTTATTTGTGCCTTGTTTGCCACAAGAACCTACCAATACAGAGCAGGTAATTCTGACACAAGAACCTGTGTTGGTAGACGAGGCGGCCGTTGTGCAAGTAGCTTCACCGAATATACCGAAACCTTTAGCTCCAGCCCCTTAAGTAAAGGTTTCTCGCCGTTCACTAGATCAGTTGCTTAGAGAATCCATTGAAAGGGATTACACACGAGTTCTGCAGTGGCAAAAGTGGCGCACTGCTCCTCTACGGACCTTTCTTGAAACTTTTGAAGCAATGCAGGATGAAGAAGACTTTGCACTTGCATGGATTGGCACTGAGGATGTTTCAAAAGCTCTTCGGATTGAAGAAATCAATCGCGTTCTCTCTTACAAAATGACAAATCGCACTCTCGGGAGAGATAAAGCTCCAGTCTGCATCGAGCTCAACAAGCCACCCTTGGATCCAATTTATGAAGAAGAAATGAAGCAACTCCGATATGCCATGTTGCTATCAAAGATCAAGACCTCCTTAGAGAAGGAACACCAAAATGATCCAAATTGTAATGTCAGTGGCACGAAAGATGAGCTTGGACGAGAGATTGAAGAAGACGAGAGTAATGAAGATAAAGATGAAGATGACAATGATGATGATGTTGACGATGCCGATGATGAGAATGATGATGATGATGATGATGATGACAATGATGATCAGTTGGGTAATGAAGGTGCTCAAGAAACCGACCCCGAAGACAGTCATACAATCTTGATCGGTCCTGATTATGACACCTACCCTCAAAGATCTCCCTTAAGAAAACTACCATCTGACAGTGAAGACTCGGAAGAAGCTTCAACTTCTCATCCCGAAGATCTATCTCGCGCTATTGTTCCGCATATCCTACCTATAGACGAGACTCCAATCAAGCACGGAAACGAAAGTATGCGTGAAGGCAAACTGGAAGCTTCACCAATTCTTCTTAGCTCTGCTAGTGGTGGAAAACGGGAAGCACCACCTCAAGATGATCACATGGACACATCACCAACAAACATTGAGGAAGAATCCCCTACAGAGTCCCCACGGACTATCATGAACCTCATGAGAGGAACTGTTCATTCAGCCGAGACCATCCATAGACAATATCTTGCTTTGCGAGAAAAGGACACAAAAGTTATGGATGATCTATGCAAGAAGGTCGATTTTCTGGTAGCAGCACAATCTAAACCTCGATCTCCACCTCCAGCACAGCCTCAACCGCAGCAACAAAGCCAATTAGATCACAAGCTTCTTGAGCGAATGACAAAGAAACTTTATGATCTCGAAGCTTCTCTGAACAAAGTTGCGCGACAACAGCACGAACTCAAACATTCTCATTTTGGACTCAAAGAGCGTATGGATTTGGCCTGTACAAAGATTGACACATATCAAGACAATTCGTACCAACTGGGCGAATATGCACTTCAAATTCTCGGGTATGCTCAGGATATCTTGCTTGCAATCAACAAGGTCTCCTCCATTCCTCCTACCACCTGTGCTGATGATGCCAAAAAGGGGGAAAAGAGAAATGATGACAAAGATAAGGTGAGCAAAGAGAAATGATGACAAAGATAAGGATGATGATCAGCCGAGAGATAGCACGAAAGATCAAGCTCGTGAAGAACGACACTCTCCCTCTCGGACACCAAGAGACTATGACCAAAGGAACACGAATCCATCTCATCCACCTTCCAAATCTCGTGGTTACCACTCCTCAAAGTCAAGATATCATGGTCGATATCAATCCTCCAAACAAATCAAGCTGAGACAATCATATGGCTCTGAAGCCAAATACATCTTCACAGGGCTGTCAAAGAGAGAACAGACGAATTTAAGGCAGAAACTTATGAGAGACAACAAAGTAACTATGGATGGCATAGGAAACTTTGTGGACTTTGTCCCATATGAAGAAGGCAGTGGCAAACGATTCGAGGGTTGCAATAATCCCATTTGGTTAAAAACAAAAGACAATTATACAAGACAAAATCACATGAGCACTCAAAATGAGAGAATCAAAAGAGCAAACAAAGAACTGTGGAGGAAGCACGATGAAGAAAGAAAGAGAAGAGAAGATGAAGCAATGGAAAGAGAAAGAGTCAAGAACCTCATTGAAGACCTCTCTAATGTAACCAAAGACTCCCCACAAAATGTCATGCATAATGCAGCTTTCAAAGTGCACAAGGAATCAGGAAAGAGCTACCAAGAAGGCATGAATTCGTTTGAATTGATCTCGTGGTGGAAGTATGGTATTGTTGAAGGAAGCAACATTCGGGAAGCCTACAACAATTACACTGGTCTGAACATCAAAGGAGAACATGAAGAGCTTGTCAGGACTAATCCTATTAAAGTTTTCAGAGCAAAAATCAATGAGAAAATTGACTTCAATAGGATGCTAAAGCAACAAAAGGAAAGGGATGACCAAGAACTCAAGGAAGCTGAACAACAGAAATCAAAGCTTTTAGAAATGTAAGTTAACTTTCGTTATGTTTCTCTTTGCAAAGTTTTTGTAATGATTACATCTTTCTATATGAAATTCTCATTGTTACACATCTCATGTCACTTGTTTGAGTAATCTGTCCTTGTCTCGCTTATTAACGCTTTAATCTAGAAAAAGACTTGTAAACTCTCAAATATGGCTGTTTTTATAATAAAAAATTATCCTTATGGAACTTTAATCAGCCTCATAAGAAGAGTATAGGTTTTGGCATCATCAAAAAGGGGGAAATTGTTAGGAACATTGTATTAGGATTTTGATGATACCAATGTAATGTAGAAAAGTAAACCCCTAACCATTAGCCTTTTTAATCGCTGCCTTCATCCTAGACGAAAGTTGCCATAACTCCCCTGTAATTCGTGTTAAGCTAGACAAACACACGAAAATGAGTTATGACTAGATGTTAGGGTCTCCAAGGCGAAAGAAGACACGAGAACAGCAACAAGAATCAAACAGGAGTTGTCAACAAGCACGAAAGGACAGTGTTGGTGAAAGACAATCTTTATCAAGCATTACTTCTCTTCTACAACGAGAAGAATGTTTCACCAATCTGATTTGACAACATCCTAGGATAATAAGGACTTCATCTCATAGGACACACTTTTCAAGAAGGATTAAATGAAGATGTACCATCTTTTGGAGCTAAAGGACAAAACCCTAGTGCCTTCCATACCCTCAACGGCTACATGGTACAACCTCATTAATGGAGCATTTAATGCATGAAGCTCCCCGGTCCTTGTCCACTGGTTAAAAGGTTCGAAAATCTCATCTTCCTCCAACGGATGGATTTTCATCACCTATATAAACTCACCTTCATCAACTAAGAAGGTGCTGGTTCATTATCACTCAACTTACTCACTTACAAAAGCTCTTGAAAAGTCTACAATTCACTAAAAGCTTTTGTGAACCAGTTTTGAGGTGTCAAGTTACTTGAAAAATCTTTTGTCTTACGCCTCAAGGAAGTCTTGGCAATTGTTTGAAGCAATCATATCTCAGAGTCAAGACCTCATCGTTGGAAAATTCAAGAAATCATTTTCTACCAATCTCAACTCAGGAGAAGAAGTTGATAGAGGCGGAGTAAACTCGAGGAGTTGAAAAACCTACGAAGGCTGTCCGGCTTAGTGATCAAGGAAGTCTTTGTGTATTTGTACTAAGAGTGATAGTGCAATCCTTCCAACAGTTGTGGAAGAAGAGTGGAGTAGGCAACATTGGCCGAACCACTATAAAATCTCGTGTCCTCTCTATTTCTTTACTTACGCTTTTCCTTTTGCTCTCATATCATCCCTTTTATTATCGTTACCGAAGATTTGTCTAAATTACACAAACAAGTGCAAAGTATCTAAAACAAATCTATCTTATCCGCTGCGCTAAGACACCGAAAGGTGACGTTTAGGGCTTCTAACGAAAAGAGTCTATTCACCCCCCCCCCCTCTAGACTCTCATCTCATTCTATCGGGACCAACCGGGAGAAGGAGAGAGAGAGAGAGAGAGATAACAGAACACTTTCAGCAGGCAGAGAAACCAGTACTCATGCAATCATCTGAGTCATAACTTCCTGGTGGTGAAGGAGCGTATCCCGGTCCAGAGTCATCACTGGACTCACTTTCCTCGAGCATTGACCCGTTTGAGCTTGAAGATGAGTAGGTTTGATTGAAAAACCTAGTAAAGTCCACAGGAAGACGGATAAACGGGTTGATTGGCATCTGCTGAGGAGGCGGTGGAGGAGCAGGAACTTCTTGTGGCAGTGGTGCAAGAACGGGTAGACTTGGTGGAAACTTCGGAAGGGGCTCTGGTGGAGGTGGTGGAGATTGGTAGAACCATTCGAAACCAGGAGGGGGTAGAACCGGTCCAAACGTTAGTTGTTTCAGATAATGGAGATATTCTGAATTTCAGCATACAGATCAGATTGAACAACTGGTGAGAACTTCATAAATGGAGGCTCAGACCCTTCCATCTTGTCTTGTTCCGTTGACGGTTTCTTGTCACCATCGTCTTCTTCATATGTAAAGCTAGGTTCACGTGGTGGTGATTCTGGTACTGCTTGAACTTGTGGCGACTCCGGTTCATGCTCCATTTCTTCTGATATTAAAATCAGAGGGTTGCTTGGGGTTTCTCCTTCTTTTCTCTGTACGTCCGTTCGCGTTGCCCTTCGGGGTTGTTTGAGAACCTTCTCCCAAGTTCTCTGAGTTGGCTTCCTCATCTCGTTCTCTTGTGATTTGTTGGACACCATCTTGCACCTGCAAAAGAGTCCAGACAAATAAAATCTTCCACAAAATATATTGCTCGGCTGTCTCCCAATATATAGGGCGGTCACGAAGACTATCGGTTCACTTGCCGATGGGGAGTTAATATTTCTGGCCGTCGTTTGAGATTTACGGGATGTAACGGATAGCGGCAAGGCTTCTCATTGGTCGAGATGGTGGTGGATGGAAAGAGATTTGATGGGCAACGGTTTAGAGGGGAGAGTTTAATGAGGGGTTAGGTTTTAATTGCTTTGGGAGACGATTGATATTTTTTAGCTGAGAGGAGGTATGGGGGTGTCGATTTGAGAGAGAGAGAATCAGTTTGGAAAGATTTGATCTAGGAGAGGATTATGGGGGGAGGTTTAAGATGGGTGGAGGTTTAGAAAGGGTAGGAGTTTATGGGTGGAGGTTTGATACCCAATTAAACTTTGATTTTCCTCCTTTATCTCCTGATTTCCTTCTCAAAAACGTGTACCACAGATACAATCATACTCAAACATCTCGTTAGTAGCAAAAATAAAACATAAATAATCAATCACACATAACCATATACATTTAACATATACACGGCAATTTCCAATTAAAATTAAACACATTTTGGAAATTAACAAAATTATCACACATATTCCAAATTTATATTTAGAAACATCTTTATATAAACTGCATACTAATCAGATTCCAAAATATTTTAAAAACTAACAAATTTAACTTTCATCTCATATTTCTAAAACATTTTTATAGCAAATTATATCACATAAATCACATATGCACGAAACACATATATTATGCAATAAATACATTAAATTAGATTTTTAGGCAAAATGTTCATGCAAACAAATTATTTAAATCATACAAACATGAACAAATATTCGTAGACTAATTAACACATTGAAACATGCAATTTTAAACAAATAATCAAATAAATTACAAATTGCACATTTCATCAAATTAATTTGCATGGCATATGATTTCACGTTAAATAACACATGCAAATACACAAATAAATTCCTAACACATATTGCAATTTTATTACACAAAATTTCGAATAAACATATGCATATAATCACATAAAACAATTTATTTACGTAAAATAATTTATTTTGAGCACAAGTATCAATTTAAATTGAGAGATTAAGTCCAGTGATACTTAGCTCATTTCGATCATTCCCAACTCGTGCCTTAAAGTAGAAAATCTCGTTTCGCATAAAGGCTTCGTGAGAATATCAGCAACTTGGTTTTCCGTAGGGACATATTTGATCTTTAGATTTTTCTTTTCAACATGATCCCTTATGAAGTGATGTCGAATGTCGATATGTTTGGTTCTTGAGTGAAGCACCGGATTGTGAGTTATAGCGATTGTACTAGTATTATCACAATAAATACTAACGTCATCACAATTAACTCCGTAATCCTTCAATTGTTGCTTCATCCACAAAATTTGCGCACAACAACTTCCTGCAGCAATGTATTCGGCCTCGGCAGTACTAGTTGTGATGGAATTTTGCTTTTTGCTGAACCAAGAAACAAGCCTTCCCCCCAAGAACTGGCATGTCCCGGAAGTGCTTTTTCTGTCTATTTTGCAACCTGCAAAATCCGGATATGAAAAACCCGTTAGAGTAAAATCTGTACCTTTTGGATACCACAATCCAACATTGATTGTGCCTTTCAGATATCGTATGATCTTCTTTGTTGCGGTGAGGTGGCTCTCTTTATGATTTGCTTGGAATCTTACACACACTCCCACGGCATAAGAAATGTTCGGCCTGCTTGCAGTAAGATATAGAAGATAACCAATCATTCCTCTATATTTTGTTTGATCGACATCCTTTCCATCTTCATCTTTGTCTAGCCTCAATGATGTACTCATTGGAATTTTGATCGATGATTTTCCATCAAGGCCAAACTTCTTTATCAAGTCGCGGGTGTACTTTGCTTGATTGATGAATATTCCTTCTTTCAGTTGTTTGACTTGTAAGCCCAAGAAGTAATTCAATTCACCCATCATGCTCATTTCGAATTTATTCTGCATAAGCTTCGAAAATTTCTCACACAAAGAATTGTTAGTGCTTCCAAAAATAATATCATCAACATAGATTTGCACTAATAAAAGATGATCACCATCTTGAATTCTAAATAGAGTTTTGTCAACAAGGCCTTTGGTGAATCCACAGCTTATCAAGAACATTGACAAAGTATCATACCAAGCTCTAGGTGCTTGTTTCAACCCATACAATGCCTTTTTAAGTTTGTAGACTTTATCACCTTCGCCTTTTACCTCAAAACCTGGGGGTTGTTCGACATAAACTTCTTCTTCGAGTAGACCATTCAAGAATGCGCTTTTCACGTCCATTTGATAAACGGTGAAATCTTTGTGTGCGGCGTAGGCTAGGAAAATTCTGATTGCTTCAAGTCGGGCTACCGGTGCAAAGGTTTCATCAAAATCTATTCCTTCTTCTTGAGAGTATCCTTTTGCAACGAGCCTTGCTTTATTCCTAACAATCACGCCTTCTTCGTTTGCTTTGTTCCGGAAGACCCATTTGGTTCCTACAACATTGTGGTTCGCCGGTCTTGGAACAAGTTCCCAAACATCATTTCTTTTGAATTGATCGAGCTCTTCTTGCATAGCATCTATCCAATCCGGATCATTAAGAGCTTCGTCCACTTCTTTTGGTTCAAATTTAGATAGATAACACGTGAACAATGCTTCCATGGTAGATGATCTTGTTTTCACACCTTCATGTACATTCCCAATAGTTAATTCTGGAGGGTGATTTTTGAGCCATCTTAAATCTGGTTCAAATGGGTGCATGGTACTGGATGAATCCATTTGTTGTGTACTGGATGAGTTGGTTCGAATTTCCTCAATTAATTCATTTTGGAATTGACCACCAACTTCATCAGTAACTTGATCACTTATTGGATCACCAACTTCAACCCGTACTGCATCTCCATTCTCACGTGCGGCTTCACCTCCAAAATTATTATTAAAAGAATTTCCAACTTCTTCTGGATGAGGGATGGGATTTTCTAGAGAATTAATTTCCAACTCATTCATTCCCACGTGTATGGATTCTTCAACCACCATTGTTCTTTTATTCAAAACTCTGAACGCCTTGCTGGTAGCTGAGTATCCTAGAAAAATTCCTTTATCTGCACGTTCATCAAAAGCTTTTAAATGTAATCTATCATTAATATGAATAAAGCATTTGCATTCAAAAATATGAAAATAACCAATATTTGATTTTCTCCCTTTATATAGCTCGTATGGTGTCTTCTTGTACTGCTTATGGATCATGCTTCGATTTTGTGTATAGCAAGTAGTGTTGATGCTTCCGCCCAATATCGTTTCGGGAGACCGGCTGCACTAATCATCACTCGTGCGGCTTCTTTGAGCGTCCGGTTTCTTCTTTCGGCAACACCGTTTTGTTGCGGTGTTCTTGCGGTAGATAATTGATGAGAAATTCCATGTGAATTGCAAAAAGCTTGTATAACTCCATTCACGAACTCGGTTCCACGATCCGTTCGTATTTTTGATATTTGCAATTCTTTCTCATTTTGGAGTTGCTTCAACAGCTTCGGTAGAACTTGCTCAACTTCATTTTTCTTCTTGAGAAACACGGTCCAAGTGTACCTGGAAAAATCATCAACAACAACGAGAGTATATTTCTTACCACTTACACTTATTGGATCAACTGGTCCAAATAAGTCCATATGTAGTAAGCTTAGAGGTCTTGACGTTGACTCGTGTGTCTTTGATTTGAATGATGATTTGATTTGTTTTCCGCGTTGGCATGCATCACACACTTGGTCCTTCTTGAAGATAATATCTGGCAAGCCTTCTACTAGATTCTTCTTTGCAAGTTGATTGATAGTCTTGAAGTTTAAGTGGTTGAACTTTCTGTGCCATCCCCAATTTGCTTCATTCGAATTTCTAGCCATTAAGCACACTGAATCTTTGCTTGTACTCCAATCAACAACATACATGTTCTTTCATCTTTTTCCAGAGAGTATCACTTCATTTGTGAGCTCATTTTTTATTAGGCAATTATCTTTAGAAAATTCTACAAGATAGCCTTTATCACAAAATTGACTAGTGCTCAACAAATTGAATTTCAAGCCTTCCACGAAAGAAACATCTTCAATCTTTAATCCATTTTTCTTGATCGTGCCAACTCCTTTTGTAATTCCATAATTTTGATTTCCTCCGAATATAACTTTTGGTCCATCGATTTCTTTGAAATTCACTAGATATGATTTATTTCTAGTCATGTGGCGTGAGCAACCACTATCGATGTACCAAACATCCTGCAAAAAAGATTAATTAACTTTAGGTACCCATACTTGCTTGGGTCCTTTACTGTTAGTGGTTTTTGGTAACCAAACCCACCTAGATCTTATTGAATTAAGATGAGGCGATTTGTAACTATTTGAGACACGATAATCATAACTCACATTAGAAAACATTTTTGGCGCCGGGTCCTGGGAAGAGGATTGTTGCTTTGGTCTATAAAAAGCATTACATCTATTATACAACCAATCCTTTTGAGTGGGATAAAATTTCCCAACTCTATTTCTAGAAAAGCTTCCCTCTTTTCTATGAAATCTTTTTGCACTTGACTCTTTGGCATATCTTTGCTTGAAGAATTTTTGTTGCTTTGCCGTAGTGTAGATTTGTTTCGGTCTTTCAACATTCAACTTTGCTTTTGTTTGATAGCCAAGTCCTTGTCTCATCCTGCTATTCTAACTTTTAACAAATTTTACCACTTGAACTTTATTATTTAAAGCAGTAGTAGAATTAGTCAGATTTGGAGGGGTTTGAGAACATGTGGAGTCATAACCGATTCTGGTTCTATCTCCGAATGGCTTTTGCATGCTCACCATTTTATCTATAATTTTAGACGAATTAGTGAACGTAGCAATAGTTGCCCGAAGGTTATGTTCTCTAACCTCTCTTGCTTTACACTCTTCTTGAAGATGAATATTTTCATTCTTCAATTTACTCACTTCAAGTAAAGCATCTTGCAATTTTTTATTCATTTCTTCTTTTTCAAGAATTAGAATATTATTGCGCTCCTTGAGTTGAGGATGAGTGAGCATAATCTCTTGACATTCTAGCATTAGATTGTCAATTGATTCACGAGAAAGAAGAATTAACAGAATTGAAAGAATTAGATGTTACCTCTTCTTCCTCTGCTTCAAGAGCCATAAGACAATCTTCACTTGTACTCAACGCAATTGACTTGCATACTAGCGCCGTATCATCATCCGAACATGAACTTTCATCGCTTGATGATGAATCCTCCGAATCATCATTTTCGTTTGGTTCGTTGCTAACGAGAGCTTTTCTTTTGTCGCGCTTGAACCTTTTGCTTTCGAATTTGTTTGGCGTAGATTCAACATTTTTGCCTTGATACTGGCTAACGATCGGATATGGACAATTTATTTTAAAATGTCCGGGTTTGCGGCAATTGTAGCATAAATCCTTGTTTTCTTCGATTTTTTATTCTTGTGTCATGCGAGAGACGAATTTTCCACGAGTATAGTTTTTGTTGTCTCCTTTTCGCATAAACCTTCTAAATTTTTTAACAAAAAGAGCAAACTGTTCGTCAGTCATAAAATCAACATTATTTTCTACTAACCTGGAGGTTGACGGTTGTTCGGCCATTAGAGCAGAATTTCGAGCTTCCATGTCTGCAACACTTTCATTTGAGAGCATTTTGAAATCTTCAAACTTCTTCATAGCGATTGTGAGCTTATTGTCTTTTTCTTGTTCATCTCCTTCGCCAATCTTGATGAGAGTTTCCCATATTTCTTTGGCAGTAGCACACTTTCGGATCTTCGGAAATATTATATCATCAACGGCTTTGAATAGAATATCCTTGGCAATATTGTCAAGATTATTCCGCGTTCTATCTTCCGATGTCCATTCCAGTTTAGGCTTTTGTACGTACTGTGGAGCATCCGGGGATATGACAAACGCCGTATAGACTTTTAATATTTCTATAGGGCCAGTGGAAATAACTTCCCACATTTCATCGTGTAGTGCCGATAAGTGTACCTGCATACGAACTTTCCAATCATCAAATTTATCAAGTGAGAATAATAGATTTTGAGTTAAATCTTTCTTCATCATCATCACGAGAGATATGAAAGATTAATCCAATCACACACTTTGTAGAATGGATCTGTCTAGCAGTCAGAAACGGTTGACCCAATTAGGCAACGTGCTTAGATAGCAAATTGGCCTAAATAGACAGCCTGCTCTGATACCAATTTTTGGTACAAAAAGAGGTAAGTTGAAAGTCTAGAGGGGGGGGGGGGGGTGAATAGACTTTCAAACTTTTTCGCACAGCACAACAATTGCTAGGCCAGAGATAAACCAAAACTCTTAACTAGATTGTTAAAGTATGGTGCACAACGGAATTAAATAAAGATAAAGTGTGTGTGAGATTGTGTGAGTATATATCTCGTGTAGAGAAAATAAAGAGCAGTAGGTAAAGAAAGCAGTAAAGAACACAAGACAATTATAGTGGTTAGCGAGGTGGTGTAATCCTCTTACTCCACTTGCTCTTATCTCCAAGAGCAATTTACTATATCCACCACTTCTTGGTTCCAAGATACAATGAATTTCCGTGATCTAGTGCTTTGATCACCAAGCCCGCACTAATCACGCCCAGTGACACCATACTGCTGCTTCGGGTTTCACGTCGCTGCGCTACTATCCCAGGATTTCACGACTCCGCGTTACTTTCCCCCCGTCTTCCATACTCCGGTAGAAACGTATCCTGTGATCTAGTGCTTTGATCACAAAGCCCGCACTAATCACGCCCAGTGCCTCCGACACTGCTGCTTCGGATCTCACAGCTCTGTGTGACAATCCAGGATTTCACAGCTCCGAGCTACTTTCCTCCCTTTTCTTGTTTTGCTCCAAAACAAGTGTTGTCTTGCTTCCAACTTCTGAGACTCTGTAGAAGATCTTCAATGATGCGCAGGTCTCTTTGATGAAGATGTAACACTCTTTGAAAGATTTCTCTTGAACGCTCTGAGTGTTTTCTCTCTTTGAATATATCAAGTAAAGCACTTGATATTTATGCTCTGTTTAGCCCTGTTTTAGAACTCTGAATATTTCTCTTTATGCTCTCAGAGTTCTTTTACTTTTCTCTCACTTGAAGATTTCTTTTGTTATGCTCTGTACCAAATGAGATTTTTGCTCTATGCTCTTTTATGCTCTGTTTCGTATATCTTGCTCTATCTGAGTTCCCTTATCTTCAAGTCTTCATATCTTCATCATTTTATAGCTGGTAATGAGAATCTGTCCGTTGGAAAGAAACGATCTCATTTTTTGAATTGTTGTATCTTTTGTCAGAGATCTTATCTTATCTTCTGGCAAAGTGTCAGAAGAGATAAGCTAGCCGTTGGTAGAGCTTCAACTTCATGCAAATGAGTACTCAAACTTCATATGATATTCCTCTGGTTTTCTCACGTTTCTTGGAAATATCTGGGTCTCAGTTTTGTGTAGAATGGTTTCTCTGATCAGCTCTGAAGAGGTTCTTGGGATTAAATACTTCAAAATATTCTTCAATTTAATCCCATACTAGTTAGACTAGTATTTTTCCTTGTGAGAATATTTTTACTGTAAGTTTTTCTTCATCTTCTTCATTCTCACGTCTGGGTGTTCTCAGACTTCAAACTACTTCCTCCCAATTTGAATTTCTCCTTTGTAATTGACACCCAATTGCATTTGACTTGTAATTGGCACCCAATTTGAATATCTCCTTTGTAATTGGCACCCAATTGACTATGACTTGTAATTGGCTCCCAATCTACTCCTGGTGTTTCAATTGCTTCCCAATTTGAATTATTTGACTTTTGACTTCGAAATTGGCTCCCTTTGACTTCGAAATTGGCTCCCAAACTTCTCAAGGTATTGAATTTCATCTCAATTCAATTTGATCTCAATGTCTTCTTTGAATCGGTCCCCAATTTGAAATTGCATCCCATATTACAATCTCAATTGGCTCCCAATTTCAATTCCCAATTTGAAATTGCATCCCATACTACAATCTCAATTGGCTCCCAACTTGAATTGATTCCCTTGTGAAACTAGCACGTGAAATTGCTTCCCAATTTCCACTTGTAACTTGAATGAAATTGCTTCCCAATTTCCACTTGTAACTTGAATTGATTCCCTTGTGAAACTAGCACATATATCAAGCATCTTCCACTTCGTCCATACTGCTTATTGGTTAAATCTCCAATCATCTTTGATGTACTTCTTTCTTTCCATAGATGCTTGATCTCCAAGTCAAATTCATGCAATCTTCCAAACTTAATTTTCTTCAACGAAAATTCTCATGGGATATCTTTTTGAGTAGCATTGACGTGATTTTCATATCATTCATCTTCTTCTTCAATTTGTCATTTTCTCCAGACAAATTCTTGATTTTCGGCTTGATATCTTCTTCTTCTATTTTCATGCATCTTCCTCTTTTTTTCTCTTTTGCAATTTAAATAATTTCTCGATCATGGTCTTAGACTCTACTGGACCTATAAAATAAAATTGGGGGATCTACAAATACATATTTGGCATATCAAAACCATTACACTTTATTCCTAACATCTTCCAACTAAAAATCTAGAAGATAATTTTCAGATTTCTAAACAGACTCTAATCTTAATTAACGATTTAAAGATAATAATGTTTCAATCTATATATCTCGTCATAGTTAAATCTAAACTTTTAAAATTTGACAATTTTTTTTGGATCTACAGGAAGGGCACGCCCAAGAAAACTATAGTTGACTAACAAATTGATGCCAAATTGGTATTCCGGCTAGTTAGGCCATCATCCACAACATCTCTCATGTCTTCAGGATGTTCGCTAAACACATGCATACCTGGTGGAGCTGTTAGTGATAGTCTAGCCATCCGATCGACGACGGTGTTTTGTTCTCGGGTAACATGGAGGATCTTCCATTCAGCAAGGGAACATAATTCGGTCGTGCATGCCATAACTATATTATCGGTTGAGTTGTTAAACCTCCTGCCCTTTGTGACAGCACTAACTACCTCCTTGGAGTCAGACTAAAAAATAAATCGCTTGGAACCTTTCTGCCTCGCAAGCTGTATGCCTTTCAGTAGTGCCCACGCCTCTGCTTCTTCTACCAGATTTGCTCCTAGACCATGTGTGAATCCATGCAGTTAGACACCCGAGTCGTTCCTCGCTACTCCCCCGCAACCTGCCAAATTATTTGACACATTGCATGCGGCATCGACGTTGATTTTAACCCATCCTTGGGGGGGGGGGGCGGGGGGGGGGTTAACACAGATTACCCGCAAATCTCGCTCTTGAGAAGGCTCCATTAATCTCCTTGACTTGCTTGTTTATCCAATGCACTTTCTACTCAACAGACCTAACTTGGTTCTTAAATATGGCCTTATTTCTCCACTTCCAAGGCCACCATAACGTGGCATCGAATTTTATGCTCAAGTTTGGGTGGCGACTCCCTCTGTTCCAACATGAGATACCTTTGCTGAACCACTGATTAAAGGGAAGATCATGCTCTATACTTGATTGTTCTGGAACAGAGCAGTCTAGACCTCTGTTGCTTTGACAAATTAATGTTAACTATTTGCCAACTACTGTGTAATATATACTCTGGTAGTCCAGTAGCCGTTCTGTTCGAATGACGGTCTGTTGGTGGAAGCCCTACTGGTGGAGTGGTGGTGTCGTGGACCCTTCGAGTCGTGATATCTGTTCAAAGAAGCCCTAGTTCTCCGGGGTATTTTGGAGAAACGAAGTAAATCGCAAACCCTAGTTTTATAAATTTGATTTATTCAATCTATTGTCATATATTGTTCATTGTGATATCTTTTGTGATATATTGTGAATTTATTGTACAATATTGTGATATATTCTGGTGGAAACACTGTTTCTCGCAAACCCTAGTTTTATAAATGTGATTTATTCATTGTGATATCTTTTGTGATATATTGTGAATTTGACGCACCCGAGTCAAACAATACATAAGCAGGTATAGAATTTATTAAGAATATACCTGAAACCACATCATTTGCTTTTGCTTGGACTCTGTTCATAACAAGGATTCGTCTTTGCCTGTTGCCACCATTTCTATTAATGTTATAGTTGTTGCCATTCCAATTCTTATACCCGTTATTGTGATTTCCACTACCATTTCCACCTCGATTTTCAGGATTCTTAGGTCTGTTCCCATTCTGACTACTTGCATTCCTGTTATGCTACTGGTTTTGAGTATCTCCATTCTTCTTTGCGTAGCATTCATAGGCTATGTGTTCCATCTTGTTGAAATTATAACATTTCACCAGATTTCCCTGACAATCTATTCCAGGGTGGTCCCTCTTACATATCCTACAATTAAAGTGTCTGTCTCCCATTTGATTGCTTTTTACAAATCCATGGCCTTGGCTTTGTCGATTCCTCCCATTATTGTTATTATTACCACTCTCATTGTTGTTATTATTACCATTCCTTTGAAAATTCTGGTGTGGCTCCACGGGGTTAACTTAGGTCGCATGTTCTCTTGCTGGACATCTTCGTCTATCTTCCTTTTGTTCCTCCCAATTGCGTCTTTCTGAATCTGTTGCAATCGGTAATGCTTGGTTGCACTGTTATACGCCGCGAACACGGTAGGGAATGCCATCGCAGATAAAATCTTATGTGTCTCAAAATTTAGTCCATTAACAAATTTCTCAGCCTTACTAAGCTCATCCGGAACTAGAGCAGGTGCAAATTGTGCTAGTTCCAAGAACTTAGCATAATACTCTTGCACCGTCATGTTTCCCTGTTTAAGATGCATGAATTCATCATATTTAGCCATCTTGACATGTGCTGGGTAGAACCTTTCTCTCATCTACTCCTTGAAATTCTCCCAACCAAAGTTGGGTTGCTGGCGCGTAGTACTGGTCTAACACTAGCCCACCAGTTATCAGCCTCCTGCTGAAGGTAAAATGTAGCTGTGTCCACTCTTTGTTCCATTGGGCAGTTTATGGCATCAAACAACTTATCAAATGTGCGGATCCCCAGCCTTCCATGATGACGGGATTCTCTTGTCCCAAGAAGTTTGGAGGATGGGGTGTTGCCACTCGTTTAGCCATGTCATTCCCATTTTGATTGTTAAGAAATGCATTTCCCAATGCTTGGATCTACTGAGTCAGCTGTTGCAATCCTTGGGCCAGCTGAGCATTAGTAGTGGCATTATTTCCTTGGAAACCTTGGTTCTCAACGTTCCTTCTTGGCGACATAGTGACTCTCTACACAATAATAGGCATTCTTGTCACTTACACTCATCTAAGGGTGTTTCTTACCCAAAAATTCCATACGCACATAGGCACATAGAAGCAAAGTATACACAAGTTTTCCAATCCTTGCTCATATCTTTAATAAATCATAAAGAAATAACCACTTGTCTAGCAACCAAGGACTCACCAGAAAGATGCACACTTCCAGGGTGTAACAGCCACTTCTTTTTTTTTTTTTCAAAATTCTCATACTAACGACAAGTGTTTTTTTTTTTTTTAATTTTAGTCGTTTTTTTAAATGATGTTTTTTTTGTGTTCCCGGTTCCACCTTGGCTTGTCTTGGTTCCTTGGTTCCACCTTGCTGCACCTAGATCTTGGTTCTGTCCTTTTTTCAAGGGTATTTCGACCCATGTTTGGGATGAGAATCGATCCTGAGACCTTCCAGGACTGCTCTTTTTTCAAGGGTATTCCGAGAATCGATCCTAACACCTTCCAGGACTGCCCTTTTTTCAAGGATACTTTCAAATTAACACAGTCACAAAAACTTTGAACATTTATACCTCATTCCATCAAGGAATCATATCTTCAAAGAATACCCTCTTTTCATATGCGAGTATCATTCAAAACACAATTGACTCTGGCCATAACTTTTCAATTAGAAAGACAAATATAGTGAAACTCACATTCTCATCGCGGTTTCCTATGTCTCTTCATTTTTATTTACCCTATCACCTAGGAAATCTTAAAACCATAAGGCTTTAACCTTAAGCTTGAATAATCCTTTTTTTTTTTAGTCCTCAGTTAATCCTATTTCCTTTACTCAAGAGTTCACATCTTAAACTTTCCAACTCAGTTTCTTATTCCTAAAGGCTCGTAACCTAGGTTTTTATAACCTAGTTTTCATAACCTAAACTTTAGGTTGTCATAGCTTAACCTAGGCTCTGATACCAATTTGTAACACCATCAAATTTAATTCTCAAAACACACTATAAATAGACTTACTCAAAATAGAAACTGCTAAAAATATAATTCCTGAAGTGTGCACCCTCAATTTAGAAACTAAATAACAATTCAACTTACAAAATAAATTCAAGTCCTTAATAATAAATGAGGGTGAAACCGCCACATCTAATCTAACACTGACTAGATGTAAGGCTCTAAACCATAACATTCAATCACCAACTTAATCCAAAAATTAAAGAAAGAAATACAATCTGAATCAACAACTCTAAACATCATAAATGGAACAACTACTAAGTTCTATCGCGCGTTCTTAGCCAACAACTTATTCATTCACCTGCACAAATCACAAATAAGAGAAACAAAAAACAATAAAATTAGCACAACATTGCTAAGTAAGGTTTACTCCACCCTGTAAAATGGTTTTAATATAGTATATATTCACATTCCAAAATAATTAGCCACAAGGCTTAACAGTACTCAACTTCAACATAACACTTACTTCACATCACAATCCACATAGAGATTTTCTCAACTTAAGATTTCAAAACAATCCTTTTTCAAAATAACACGTTTCCAAAAGAAATCATTTTTAGGAAGTATGGAGGAATATCAAATCAAATAATGGGCAGGATTTTAATTACTTAAGCCATAGTGAACAGTAATCACTCTACTGAACACTACGCAAAAATCCCATTTAAACCAACCAAATAATGGGCAGGGTCTTATTCAATAAGCCCTAGTGAACAGTACTCACTCGAACACTACGCAAAATCCCATTTAAGTGGAACAGAACTAATACCTTAAGTGTGCACACCTCAAATAAGAAACTGACAGGAATTTTAAGAAGGTATGACCTGAATTGCAGAATTTACTAAGAAAAATCGGTAACACATTTTCACATGAAATTTTCCCGATAAGAGGTACAGTGAGTCTAGATTATACACAAAACATTTCAAATCAATCCAAGGTCTAAAAGTATTTTTCACAAAATTTTTTCCAACACTACACCAGACAGAAATATTAAATTGGCAATACACTGCCTCAAGTTTACGGAATATTCTGGAAAAAATGAGACATATTTTTAACCAAAACTTTTTTCAAACATCAAATATAACAAGTCTAGATTCTCCAGAAAAAATTTCAAGCAAAACTAAATTTAAGAAGCATTTTTCACGAATTTTTCTTTCCAGCTGTGCTAGTCTGAATTTTCTCAAGCAATAATCAAGTTGAGTAAGATTTTTTCGTTTTAATCACCACAAAATCATCATATCACATATTTCCACAAAATCAAGTAAATATATGCATTTTTACAGAGTGAAAGTAAATTTTGATAGACATAAACACTTACCTGGATACGTAAACCAATCACAGACTAGAACCAAGTCCTACGTTTACTCCTCTGCAAATTAATCCTCCTTCTAACCGAATTGAAGGTTCTTATAAACAAAGAAAATCATATATAAGCATATAATCACTGAAATTTTACCCCAAAACAATTAAATAAACTAATATCAAATAAACTTACGAATAAATGTGTGACACCCGAAAATTTAATTTTATAAATCCGATTTTAAGAAATTCCAAAATAGCCATTTTTCACTCTATAAATATTTTTGCGATGAAATCGGTGTTTGAATAAATTATTTTGAGCCACTTTTAAGTAAATTCTACACTGGGACTTATTTTAAATCTAAAATCCTAAATCCTCGGGTACATTGCGTACCTAGTTTCTGATCCGAAAGTCAATCTGAGTGAAACCGGGAGAAATCTGAGAAATCTAAACGAAGTGGTTGTCTAGCACTGCTGAAAGTTATGGAATTTCCGACCACCTGAAAATGATCTTAAATCAAGTCAAAAGCCTTGTTTCGACCACTTTTGGTGTCTGGAAAAACCTTTATAGCTATTTCCGACCACTTTTTACTTTAGATTTGATTTAAGATCACTTTCAGGTGGTCGGAAATTCCATAATTTCCAGTAGTGTAGAAAGTATTTTTGGAAAAATGTATTTTTGACCCCAAACTATTTAAAATCTCATTTATAGCCCATGGTCCATGAAGCATGGTGGACCACAAACCATCCAAGTTTTTGTCTGATGCATTCTCCCTGCCAAAGTCCTATTTACACAATTGCCATCCACCAATCATAGGTAACCATCCTAGGGTTTTGCACCACTATAAAATGATTGGCAAAGCATTCCATTTCCCCTAATTCCATTCTTAGCTTCTCATTTCAGCTACAACACAAGAGAAAACACAGTAAGCATTTTCCTTCATTCATTCATCAGCTTCATTCCATTTCTTCATTAGCTCTTGTCTCTGAGGTCTTGTAGTAAGTAGAGTTTGGTTTGTTGGAGTTGTTTAGGAGGTGAAGTAGGGGGTGTCTAGCTTGGGAAGAAGGTGGAATCCAATGTCAAGGAAGAAAGCTTCAAAGATATAACCTCATGGATTCCCAACCTCTTTTTGACTCTACGAAGTCACTGTTTTATAGGTAGAAATGTTAGAATATTGTGTGTTTGTGCTATAAGATGACTTGTTGATGTTGTATAATATGTTGGTGATGTTTTGGAAGTGGAAAATTGTCTGAAAATGCATTGCAGGTGAAGAAGAAGCAACTGGTGCACCCCTTAGTGTGCACTAGTGAGGGTCACGGGCCTAGCCAATGGCCCACGAGGGGAGCCTTTGGCTAGAGCCGTGGCTAGACGGCCCTAGGTAAGGGCCGTGACCCTAGGCCGCCGCTGGACGGCTCCAGGCGGCGGAGCTTCCCTAGCCCCGCCGCTAGGACCGTTGCTGGCTACCTGTGCAGTGGCCGGGCCCTTGTGACTCAGCTTCGTGTAGTTTCAAACCGGGTGTCACGGGCCCTTGTGGCTCGGTACCTTGGGATTGTCATGACGCACGTTTGGCCTTTGATTTCGTTGAATTTGGATTAGAAATAAGCATGTTATGATAGAAATTGTGATGAAATGATTTACTGTAATGTTATTATGAGTTCATCAGGCTTGCACTGCCTGTGGGATTTGCTTGTTAATATCTTCCTAATTGTAAATAGGGAAGCATGAATATTTTGTGAATGAGAATTGTTAGAAAAGCATGACTAAAGTGTGTATTAAGTTCAATGGAAATTGTAGTCTGTTTCGATAGTAGAAATGTACAGAGTATGTTATTTTTCAATCCAAGCATGACTGTGTGTTCTTTGGAAGTTCACAGTGATATCTAAAATTGGAGCATGTGTTCAGTAAATTAGATTTCCAAGCATAACATGTTTTATAAAGTGCATATATGCCCAACGTGAGCCTAAGTATTATTTTCTAAAATTCATGAGCATGTGGTATGTCGTTACCTTGTTGCATAGAGAAGTTGATGAGATGTGACATGCATAAGTTTGATGCATGATATATATATATATATATATATATATATATATATATATATATATATATATATATATATATATATATATATATATATTATCTATCTATAAGTGAGGTTTTGGAGGACCCGTTGGGACTATGTCCTTTCAGAGTAAAAGAGGAACTGACGGACATTGAGATCCGATGTTTTGTAACACGGCGTATTCCCACGTTACGAGGTTGGAGACTGCCCGCCAGGCTTGGAATCCTGGTTACGATACCTGATTTTATAGAGTTTGAGCATAGAACCAAGAGAGTGGTTCGGTGGGCGAGTTGAGTATGTGGCCGGCTAGATTGCCGAGCCGGTTAGGTCCATTCACGATTCGTGAAGACCTACCTCCCCACGAGTTAGAGGTTCCGTAGTTACGGATGTGGCGGATGCACGAGATTGCACTGTACGCTAGGGCTTCGCTGCGGCGGAGTACCAGCCTCGCACAAGAAGAGAAACGAGAAGTATGAGAAAGTTTGAGCAAGAAAGAAATCGAGTCATTGTGACTCTAAGAAACCTCCACAGAAAAGTATTCTATTTACAAATGAGTTTATAAGTATACTTATCCTATAGCATCTTATTGCATAATGAGAACGTTTGCACTAGATTGCATACTGAGAATGATTACCCAAGATTGTATATTGAGTATGATTGCCTTAGATGCATATGGAAATTGATATCTCTTAATTGCATGTTGAGAACTTGATTGCATGAGATTGTTATGGAGTTGTTCTATAGAGTTGAGTTTTGCTATGTTGATTATGTGTTAGTATGATTATGTGGATAAGTTGTTTATTGATGAAGCACGCCTATTGATATTATAGGTTGCGAGCATATAGAAAGCTTGTAGTTTATCTTAAAGTTTGTCTAAGTGTTTGAGATCTTGAATTGGAATGTGAGCAAATGTTTTTCAAAGTATATACTGTAGTATTTTACAGGGTTGAGTGGGGTTATACTTAGCTTCATGCTAACAGGTGTTTTCTACTTGTCTACTTGTTGTTTTGCAAAGCCCCTTTCAGGTGGGCCTAGCGTTAGAGAGTTGTTCGACTTAGACTAATGTAGTTGATCTTGTAGTCTAAACTCTGTTCATTTTATGAGGTTATGGATTATGGTCGTAGACTTTTGTAACACCCCTAAATTTTAAAACTTTTAATGCTAATGAAATAAAGGCAATACTATCATTAAATCCCAAACAGAGTATAACTAAACATAATTGTTGGGGTGCTATGCCACATCTGAGCTAGAGAACTCATATGCACAGGCTAAACTATCCAAACAGTAGGAATCCTCAAATGAATGTTAAGTACATCATCATGGCACGCAGGCCGGTAAAAGAACTAAACTAGCTAAGCCACGGGTCCAACTAGCGCGCTCCGGAGCTACTCATCTGTGCCGAAAGCCAAATATATCTGTTCAGCGTATAATGCTGGTAACCCATTCCAACGTGTTAAATACAATATAGGTAGATATATATATATATATATATATATATATATATATATATATATATATATATATATATATATATATATATATATATATATATATATATATATAAGGAAAACCATTTTGAAGTTGGAATACATATATACTTATGAAACTCTAATTAAAAACCGAGAATAGACTCAAGCAAGCAACGGTAGTCACATTCATCAGATTTAATCACGCATATAAAGATACTAGCATGCACCCTAAGGTCACAAGACTATTTCATATCAATCATATCAATGTTCAATCTCTATTTCAAACACGTAAACACATTTGGTGGGGCCGCAGGACCAATCGCATGCCCATACATGAGGGTCAGCGCATATAGCTCTGACACGGCCCCGAAGCACCCTGCTTGTACCGCAGCACAAGGAGATTGATCGCAATCGATGAACCGCAGCTCATTTATAACGTTTGATCGCAACCAAACGGTGGACCGCAGCCCTATATATATATATATATATATATATATATATATGTATATATATATATATATATATATATATATATATATATATATATATATATATATATATATATAGACTTGCGTTCAAATGGGGACAAGTATATTATAAAGGATTGTGAGGACATATGTAGTGTGTGGCATTAGCCTATATGTCGTGTGTATTGCCGGATGTAGTCGTGTGCCACAGTTTGTATGTCGCGGGCATACATTTGTTAATTAATAGAGCCTAGGTTCGAAACCTGATGTTTACATGTATTCTTGTGTGCCATTATGTATTAAATTGTGTGCCTGATAGTAATTTGTTGTGTGCCCATTATTTGTCCTCACAGTCCTCTATATATATATATATATATATATATATATATATATATATATATAGCCTACTGATCGCAACTGGCCGGGTTAACAGCCGATGGTTCTCAACCCATCCAACTGCCTGTATAGCCAATTGATCGCAACCAATTGGGGTATCATGCACAATTAACACATAGCCAAGAACATGCAACCCACATTAACACATAAGGAGGGGGAAATCATAGGGGAGCACATATATAACTTATGCGTGGTCAACCACATTACTCGAGACACGCCTAAGGGTTCATGCACCTTTCTCCTAGGCCAATGGGATACCAATTCGACTAGCTTGCAATACACAAGACTCTTTTATCCTACGAATGGTACCCGATACATCAAACTAGACTCGTGCACGACAAACGGGGTCCAATGGGACGCCACGGGACACGGGGAAACATCAAACGGGGAAAAACACTATAATCCACATCGGGATTCCAGTGGGTGGTCGACGGGTGGAGGGCCACCCGCCGGCGGCAAGCTACGAGGCAGCGGGTGCCCGGCGGGAAGGCGACCCGCTGCCAGGCGATCTTATGGGGCAGTGGGTAGGTGGCGGGTACCCTTGCCCCCACCTACCCCCCATTGACTCCTATGTAATAACTCGGTCCCGTGGTCCCTCGTGGGACCCGAAACCATGTCCAGACACATTTAAATAGAAACGATGACACCACGTAAGTAAGTAATGGATCAAAACCAAGAATCACATTAAATACATCCTAACACGACTCCTAAACATGCCGAGACTCAATACCCGATCATGCAAAATCCCACCCAAACATACCAAGAATACCACAATACGAAATCCACGTTTTAACCCTAGGGCTCTAGTCATAATTAAAACACAAGATCGTTTATATAATTTATCTTAGAATCAAGAACATCAAGATTATCATATAAGCATCAAGATCAACATATAAACATCAAGATCATCTCATAAACATCAAGATTATCTCATAATCATCATATAAATCTTAGGCAAAGCCTTATTAAGACGCAAGCATAGAATCACATATCAAAGGAGCCAATGAAGAAGATTATAGAAAGGAAAATAGGTTTTGTTGAGACATGGGTTACCTCTTAGCCTTAATTAGAATCCTTGGCTACTAAGGTTCTCTCTCTATGATCTCCTCTTCGTGATTTCTCCTACGTTTGGTGATAGAGAAATTCTTGAGAATTCTTATGTGGTGGAATCTATTGCGGTGTGATTTCTAGGTGCCTCCTAGGTCCTTATATATAATTAAGAGTCCTAACTAAGGCCTGAAGGGTAGAGTTTCGCTTATTCTATTCCTTATAGGACTAAGGGTTTGGTTTAGGGATAAGGGTCCATGATTCATGGTGGACCCTTCTCAATTAATTAAGGGAATTCAATTATCTTTTAATGGTAAGCAATTAAATAATTAGTTTGGGTTAGAGGCCGTTAGACGGGGTGTTACAACTTTTGTTTTTATGTTTGGTGATAGACACCGGGGTACTTTTCCCCAAGATACTTTAATGTAGTAAATTTCGGATATTAGTTTTATTTGATGTTTAGTTCTATCCTTAGCATGTGCAATCACCGTGGGAAGGTGGTTGTGGCGGTGACATTCTCACTATTTTGTTAATTAAGTTTGATTTTCCGCTGCTTAGTTTATCTTAAATGGGTTTTAGAACTTTAATTAAGTTTAAGAAAAGTGGGGTGTTACAAGTTGGTATCAGAGCGGTACGAACCGCGGGAGACTTAGGAAGTTTGACCCTTATGATTGAGTATAGAAACTTAAGTAAAATTCCTAGGAAGGACAAGTTAAGGAAAGACCTCTAAGTTGAAGTCTTAAGAAGGACAAGTTAAGAAGAGAACTTTAAGTGGAAATCCTAGGAAGGATAATGTTAGGGAAAGAGCCCTAAGTTATGAAATTTAAAATAAGAAAGGCTCTAAGTTCGGTGACTAAGTATGTGAATTAGAGTTAAGTAAGTGAACTCTAAGTTGTAAGATTTAAGGTGGGGAAGACTCTAAGATAAGCAGTTAAGTGTATAAATCAAGTTAAGAAGTTTCTTAAGTATTTCAGTTAGGAACGCGGTGAGATTGTGAGTTACTTGCGCATGCTTGTTGTTATTATGTGATTTGATTTGCTTGTTTAGATCTGTGGTTGTTGTACCTTGATAGTGTGCACATAAGCTCATTGTCCTTGAAACCTATTTTTCACTCCATAGTGCACATAAGCTCCTTGTCGTTGAAACCTATTTTTCACTCCATATATGAACATTCATTGTGTTGTTGGTTGTCTAAGCATAGTCCTTGTTCATATGCTTGGTTTTGACGTCGAATCTTGAGTATATTATTGTGTTTATTGTACCAATCTTCTATTCCGAATTCTTTGTTGTTGATGACATGATAATCCTTGATTTTGAGCTTTTGGCTATTTTCTTGTACTGTGATATCCTGATTTCTCTTATTTGGTTTGGAATGTTTATTGGAACTCTTTGGAGTCTAGAGCTGGATATTTTAGGCTTGCTTTGATTGAGTTTGGATCTTGAATTCCGTCAAATAATCTATTCTTGATATTCCTATGAGTTATTTTGAACTTGTTGATCCGAATGCTTATTAATTCGTTATAAGTATTCTTGTGAGCCTTTCGTTGGATTGCATGCTAGTATAATTAGTTCTTGATGCTAGTATGACCTTGTTGTAAGCTTTATTCTTGGAATCTCGTTGAATTTATTATCCTTAAATCCCCATTGTTGGAATCCATTGAGTTGTTGAGTCAAGATCTATTCGTTGTTGTTATGCCATTGGGATTCGTATTTGTTGATTAATTCCTATGAGCTTATATCTGTTGAGTATTCTTGAAAGTGTTTTGTTCTTGAAGGGCTATTGTATTGACTATGCATCCTTTTTGTACTCTCGAATCATGTTGCTATAATCTTGAGATCGTCCATTGTGGTGTTATTTCCTTGTTATTGAGCTATTGATTTGAGATAATCTTTCTTTTATATCTCCATTTGGAATCCACTAGTGTTGATCTATCGCTTGGGATTAAATCCTTATTGCATCTTTATTTGGAATCCGTTAGTATTGAGTTAATTCATTGAGATTATTCCTTGTTGTGCCCTTCTCTTGGAAATTCGATCCACAGCTTTTGTTTCACGAGACCTTGTTGAATCTTGGAAAATCGTGACTTTGATATTCATGACTTTGGTTGTGACCAATAGTACTCTTGAGTTCCCAATTTAGAAACCTCTTACTTTCTTCTTTTGTGAAGTCAAATTCCTTCAAATCAAGCGTGTACCTATCTGGTGAATTCAAGTTTGTTAGTTAAGTAGTTGCTTTGTTTAGCCTTGTTTGTACCCCTGAAAAGTTGAAAGTTGAGAGTTATGTGAAAGTTGTTAATGTGATAAGTATAAGAGTTATGTTTGTATCCTGTTGGTGTGCTTTTGTTGTGCGTAAAGTGTTAGAATGAGACAAGCGTTAGCGATTAAGTGTAGTTCTTGTAGCATCGTAATGGCGCCAAGAAGCAACGTTTGGACCCGGAGCATTCATTGAGTGAATCTTTCCGTCATCGAGGCACATCAGATCCAAGGAAGCACGCAAAGCCAAAGCAAGAGAAGCGTTAGCGAAGACGTGAAACAAGTAGAGAAGAAGTCAAGACTTAGCCATTATGATCAAGTCAAGAGCTTTCAAAGGAAACATGGCACGACGGACAAGAAGGATAGCCCAAGTCAAGACCCAAGTGTAGCAAGGAAGAACAAGACTGGAGGGAGACACTATCATTGCAATAAGTGCGAGAAGGATCACCCAAGAACCAACTGCAGTGGAAACCCAATAAGGTGCTTCAAATGTGGAAAGGTTGGGCATCGAGCCTATAAGTGTTACGCAAATCAGAAAGGGAACACCTTAGGTCAAGGACCTGATGAGAGTGGACGCCAGCTGAAGAAGAGATCTTATAGAAATCGGCCTGGAAACAAGAATGACAAAGGTGGACAAAGGGGCAACCACGATAGTATCACGAATGAGAGAAGTAGGAAGGAAAATTAATATCAAAGTGGTGGTAGTGGTAATCAGCTGATGAGGAGAGCTCAAGTGAAGATTGATGGCGTGGAGACAGGTACACTCCTAATGAACGCCATGCCTGTTTAAGTAACATAGTTGATTTTGGAATTTCGACCTTCTGTGACTGTTACGCTTTTGGGTTGATAGTGAAGAGACCTTTAAAGGTTAGACTCAAAGAATAAAAGTCGAATTAGAAACATAGAGAGTTGAAACGTAAGATTGAGTTATTCATAAGTAAGACAGTTCATTCTATCTTTAAGGAGTTAAGGAAGAGATGAACTAGGGGTTGCGAACTCTGAAGGAGTGAAGTTTAAGATGATGACCAATAACCTTAAACCCTGTGATATGAGAGGATACGAAGAAGCAATGTAAATAAGTCCTAAGATCCTATGAAGTGTGAGGGATTTAAGAAGTGAATTAGATAAGAAGGGACAAGTAAAAGAATGTGGATGTATAGATGATAAGATGTGTGAGAACTCAAAGAAGAACTATAGTATTGAGGTTGAAGAAGTGGTAAGCACGATAAGAATAAGAGGAGTAACACGGAAACTTTAAGTCAGTGAGTTCTAGTAGTTAGATTAAGCTTAGCGCCTTAGTTGTTTGGGTGCTTGTTTGGAAATTAGAGATTCCATTTCTTCCTAGCATTCCAAGAGAACTTCTAAGCCAATTCTTGAAATTCTTGCCATCTTTTTGAAAGCTTCCGTTCTAAGAACATCCTACCGTTCTTTGTAAGTTTTTGGACGAAACTTCTTTTAAGGGGGGTAGAATGTGACACCCCAAAATTTAATTTTATAAATCCGATTTTAAAAAATTCCAAAATAGCCATTTTTCACTCTATAAAATTTTTTGCGATGAAATTGGTGTTTGAATAAATTATTTTGAGCCACTTTTAAGTAAATTCTACACCGGGACTTATTTTAAATCTAAAATCTTATATCCTTGGGTACATTGGGTACCTAGTTTCTGATCCGAAAGTCAATCTGAGTGAAACTGGGAGAAATCTGAGAAACCTAAACGAAGTGGTTGTCTAGAAAGTATTTTGGAAAAATGTATTTTTGACCCCAAACTATTTAAAATCTCATTTCTAGCCCATGGTCCATGAAGCATGGTGGACCACAAACCATCTAAATTTTTGTCTGATGCATTCTCCCTACCAAAGTCCTATTTACACAATTGCCATCCACCAATCATAGGGAACCATCCTAGGGTTTTGCACCACTATAAAATGATTGGCAAAGCATTCCATTTCCCCTGATTCCATTCTTAGCTTCCCATTTCAGCTACAACACAAGAGAAAACACAGTAAGCATTTTCCTTCATTCATTCATTAGCTTCATTCCATTTCTTCTTTGGATCTTGTCTCTGAGGTCTTGTAGTAAGTAGAGTTTGGTTTGTTGGAGTTGTTTAGGAGGTGAAGTAGGGGGTGTCTAGCTTGGGAAGAAGGTGGAATCCAAGGTCAAGGAAGAAAGCTTCAAAGGTATAACCCCATGGATTCCCAACATCTTTTTTGACTCTGCGAAGTCACTGTTTTATAGGTAGAAATGTTAGAATATTGTGTGTTTGTGTTATAAGATGACTTGTTGATGTTGTATAATATGTTGGTGATGTTTTGGAAGTGGAAAATTGTTTGAAAATTGTAGTCTGTTTCGATAATAGAAATGTACAGAGTATGTTATTTTTCAATCTAAGCATGATTGTGTGTTCTTTGGAAGTTCACAGTGATATCTAAAATTGGAGAATGTGTTCAGTAAATTAGATTTTCAAGCATACCATGTTTTATAAAGTGCATATATGGCCAACGTGAGCCTAAGTATTATTTTTCAAAATTCATGAGCATGTGGTATGTCATTACCTTGTTGCATTGAGAAGTTGTTGAGATGTGACATGCATAAGTTTGGTGCATGATATATATATATATATATATATATATATATATATATATATATATATATATGTGTGTGTGTGTGTGTGTGTATATTATGTATCTATAAGTGAGGTTTTGGAGGACCCGTTGCGACTATGTCCTTTTGGAGTAAAAGAGGAAGTAACGGACATTGAGATCCGATGTTTTGTAACGTGGCATATTCCCACGTTACGAGGTTGGAGACTGCATGCCAGGCTTGGAATCCTGGTTAGGGGGTGTGCACACTAAAAGTACGATACCTGATTCCACAAAGTTTGAGCATAGAACCAAGAGAGTGGTTCGGTGGGCGAGTTGAGTATGTGGCCGGCTAGATTGCCAAGCCGGAATGTCCATTCATGATTCGTGAAGACCTACCTCCCCACGAGGTAGAGGTTTCGTAGTTACGGATGTGGCGGATGCACGAGATTGCACCGTACGTTAGGGCTTCGCTGCGGCGGAGTACCTGCCTCGCACAAGCTGGGAAACGAGAAGTATGAGAAAGTTTGAGCAAGAAAGAAATCGAGTCAAGAGACTCAAGAGAGAGAAATCGAGTCATTGTGACTCTAAGAAACCTCCACAGAAAAGTATTCTATTTACAAATGAGTGTATAAGTATACTTATCCTATAGCATCTTATTGCATAATTAGAATGTTTGCACTAGATTGCATATTGAGAATGATTACCCGAGATTGTATATTGAGTATGATTGCCTTAGTTGCATATGGAAGTTGATATCTCTTAATTGCATGTTGAGAACTTGATTGTATGAGATTGTTATGGAGTTGTTCTATAGAGTTGAGTTTTGCTATGTTGATTATGTGTTAGTATGATTATGTGGATAAGTTGTTTATTGATGAAGCATGCCTGTTGATATTATAGGTTGCGAGCATATAGAAAGCTTGTAGTTTATCTTAAAGTTTGTCTAAGTGTTTGAGACTGCTTGAATTGGAATGTGAGCAAATGTTTTTCAAAGTATATACTGTAATATTTTACAGGGTTGCGTGGAGTTATACTTAGCTTCTTGCTAACGAGTGTTTTCTACTTGTCTACTTGTTGTTTTGCAAAACCCCTTTCAGGTGGGACCAGCGTTATAGAGTTGTTCGAGTTAGACTAGTGTAGTTGATCTATTAGTCTAAACTCTGTTCATTTTATGATGTTATGGATTATGGTCGTAGACTTTTGTTTTTGTGTTTGGTGATAGACACCGGGTACTTTTCCCCAAGATACTTTAATGTAGTAAATTTCGGATATTAGTTTGATTTGATGTTTAGTTCTATCCTTAGCATGTGCAATCACCATGGGAAGGTGGTTGTGGCGGTGACATTCCCATTAGTTTGTTAATTAAGTTTGATTTTCCGCTGCTTAGTTTATATTAAATGGGTTTTAGAACTTTAATTAAGTTTAAGAAAAGTGGGGTGTTACAAGATGACTCTAGATAGAAGAACAAAAATTGACGTGCAGAAACTCTCTTTTGTTGAAGCCGAAAGTGGGAAAAAGAATAATAATGTTTCGGTTGAAGATGATGATGAAGGATGTGAGGGTTTAATGAATCGTCTACTGACGATGATGGGAACAATTAAATTACTACCTAAATACTTAACTAATAACTTGATAACTCCAGTTGTAAGGAACTAAAATACTTAAATCTTAATATAATATTAACATACATAAACATATATATGAACTAACATGTATATACGTAAAATATATATATATATATATATATATATATATATATATATATATATATATATATATATATATATATATGTAGTACTTTTAGCTGTACGGGACTAACATATATATACTAAAACTTTAAGTTTATTTACTATAATATAACACCTTAGTTTTAGGATTTAAAGATTAGTTTATTATATCATATAAGTATTATGAGTTTAGGAATAGTAATAACCATAAAATAATAGTAGTAGACTAATTTCAAATAGTTTTGGGTCTCATAAAATAATATAACTATGGACCATATAGTAAAAATATTTTATTTCACATAACAACTATATTGTAAAATTTTATTTAGAATAATAATATTTATAACAAAATACTCAAATAATCGGGGTATCACACTCTACCCCATAAAAGATGCTTCGTCCCCGAAGCAGAACCATAAGGCAACAAGGAACAAGGGAACAAGGAAAGAAACTCAAACTCAACCTCACAAAGAAATTTAAACTCGAGTTTCATACACAATAATGGAACGATGCAATTAACACACTAAAAGAACGTTGAGGTGTTAAAAAAGCGATTTGGAAACAATTCATGACTTAATACCATAAAAATAATAATAATGTTATCATTAATTAAAAATATTAATAGCAATAAAGAACATTATAATCACTATTAACATTTAATAATGACAACCATAGTATGTTAATTCATATCTTAATGTTTTCATATATTCTTTAAGATAAAATGTGACTATTTCAAAAAAGTGATTAACAACTATAACAATAGTTACCAATAATAATAAATGATAATTAATGATTTACATATCTTAAAGATGCAAACCGCATCTATCAATAGCACTAACATCGATAGCAAAAAAAGCCTCCAAAATTCCCTATCTTCTCAAAAAGTTGAGTTGACCCATCGATGCTAGTAACCTCGACTAATCGCCCAATGATACGTAACAGTTTATTGATAACACTTAATTACCATTATTAATAATCACGAAATAGGTAATCTATTCAATGTACCAAACATAGTAGATTATCAAATCTAAAATAAAAACATAATAAGTGTGAATGAAAGTTATACCCCTGATTTATGTTTGTTTTTTCCGTTAAGTTTTTTTTGTACATTATGCTATAAAGGTTGTACATTAAAATATTTTTGACAAACATACCCCTACCGTTATAACTTCCGTTATCTTTTCCACTATTGTTACCATGTACATCCACCATATATTTTCTCATCTTCTTCATTAATAATAATATATACACATTAAATATTTAAGTTATATGTTAATTATTACATAAATATAAATATCAAATTTATAAAAATGATTTACATTATTATTATTATTTAGAATAATTTAAATATCTAAAATCTAAATAAATTTAAAATTTTTTAATATAATGTATTAATATTGAGCACTTATTTTTTACGCATCGCGCATAAAAAATACTAGTAATTATTATAAAAGGCAATGAACGAGATTCGCCCAAAACTTAATTATGATAATTAGTGAAGCCAATAACTATAATATACGAAAAGCTGTATTTAAGAAAATGCCAAATGCAAATCTCATATCACTATATAATAATTAACTAAGACTATAATAAGTCATAGGGAGACTAGAATTAAGGTAATAACTAGGTTATCATTGTTAAGGCAATATATCAACTACGTATATTGCTTGCCATAAACTTAAAAGACAATATTATTATATTATTATTAAGACCCAAAAAACTATTGATAGATTAAGAGCATCCACACCAAAGCATAATAGGGAGATAATAGTACACTAATATGCACTTCAACTGATAGGAAGCAAAGATAATATAAAAAATAATCCTCCTGCAAATGCCAAGATAATGGCAGAAAAAAGGAAAAAAAAAAAAAAAAAAAAAAAAAAAAAAGAAGGTTCAGCGCGCTTAAGCGCGTTACGCGCATTGGGGAGAAAAAGCCGGGCGCCTGCGTTGCACGCGCCCGGAGACGCGTCAGGCGCGCCAACGCGTTTGTTTACCTTCATTTTTTATTTAAAAATTTTTAATTTTGTTTTTTTTTTCTTTTTTTTCTCCCCTCCCACACTCTCTTTCCTAATCACTCTTACATTATCCCCCAATTCTCCCCAACTGATGTGGATGCTCTAAAACATAATCAATTTAAATAATAGTTATAATTCTTAATGGTTAAAACAATAATTGTAATTCTCAATGGCTTCAAATGGTAATTACAATCCTTAAAATCCTTAATGGCTCAAAATGGACCCAAGACAATAATTATAGTACTTTTTTTTTTTTGAAAGTCAATAATTATAATACTTAATTGGTCAAATTAGTCTCATAAACCTCAATAGCCCAAGTGAATTATTACCAACAATGAATACCATTAATAAAGTATGGTAGTCAGTAATAATTAATACTCAATGAGCATGTTATATGTCATTCTCAAAATAGTGTTATAATTATCACAAAATATCAATCAATAATGGTGAGACATATACCTTAATGACCTAAAATACGCTCAAATAACTTGTCCAAAATAGATTTTAAAGTGCCAAGTAAAATATAAGACTAAAATATGCCTAAAATTGAATGGGAAACCAAACAAACTGCCTTAGTAGACCATAATGAATCAAAAATTAAAGTATATTTAATAATAAATCTATATACTATGAGTTAATGATATGTTAAATCCATTCTTAACAAACATGCTTTACTAAATTCATAATTATAACAATAAAATAATTGTAAATATGCATAGCATACTTGAATTTGCATATTAATATATTATTAACCCATATATAAATTATACAATACTTGAAAGACAATTTAATATGCACTTTAATATTAAATTAAAATTTAATAACAAAAATAAAACTTAGTATTTGCTTCAATTTGAATGATAGAAAAAAAAAAATATGATGGAAAACATTTAAACTAAATTGAACAATTGAAAGAAAAAAATATGATTGAAAAAAATAAAACTTAATTAGGCCCAAAAATACCAATGCAGGCCAAATAACAATTATGCCGTGGAAACATGCTCATCATGCTTAGTGAACACGTTTCAAAACGGTGTCGTTTTTATGAAAAAAAAAAATAGTTAATGTCTTGTTAACGGCGTTTTGCATTCTATGTTTAGATTATAAATTTAAATTTATTAAATTATGCATTTTTTTGTTATAAGATTATGAATTTATATTTATGTAATTATGAATTTTATGTAAATTCATAATCTCATAACAGAAAATTTATAATCTCATAAAAGAAAAACATTTATTAAATTATGAATTTTCTGTTATGAGATTATGAATTTACAGTTATGTAATTATGAATTTTCTGTAAATTCATAATCTCATAACAGAAAATTCATAGTCTCATAAAAGAAAATTCATAATTTCATAACTGCACATTTATAAATCCATGCCTGCACATTCATAATTTATGAGTATTAAAAAAGCTTGCGTGAAGAGGAAGTAAAATCGCAAAATGCGAAAATGAAGAAGAAAAATCGCGCTGTTAATTTTAAAAAAAAAAAAATGTGAAAAATAACGGTGCCACTTACGGACACCATTACCGTTTGGGACTGTGTTCACCATGGATGGTGAACACGGTTCCATGGCAATTTATATCCTACACCCCGGCGCGCGTTGCACTATGCGCCCGGATGCAAAACGACGTCGTTTTAATTTTTTTTTTTTTTTGAAATTTCCCGCCCCAGTGAATGGCAGTAGTTTTTTCTTTAAAAAAAAACCCGCTGTTCAAGAATGTACATAATGTTATACTAGAATACACATAATGTTATACATGAATGTACATAATTATATAACAAAATATACACTCTTTTTAAAAGATAATACACATAATCTAACATAATACATAATAAACATAAACTTTTAACATAATACACATCAACTCTTAACATAATACACACAAATTTTCTGATTCGGATGTACATAATTGTATAAAAAGAATGTACATAATTGTATAAAAAATACACATAACTCTATGAACCAATACACATAACGTTGTTAACAAATACACATAATCTCAGCAACTTCCTACCGCGCCTCCCAACACTACCCCAAAACGACGTTGTTTTGGGAGGCGCGCGGCGCACAGTGCTATGTGCGCCGTGGTGTAGGATATAACGATTGCGGTTCCATGGCATAAAAATTGCATTTTTTAAAAAATATATATCAAAGTCTGGCCGAATGGGCCAGACCCGGCCCATACAATATAATACATTATCATCTTTATCTTTAATCAGCCATGATAAAAAAAAGAAAAAAAAAAAAAAAAAAAAAACAAAAACAAAAACAAAAACAAAACTAATTGCAGAGAAAATTACCTCTGCGGCGCCGATAGAAGAAGATGGAAGACGTAGCAGCCGCAAGCCGCGGTTCGCCGGGAAGCCTTGCCCGCCTCCGCCATCGCCATCTCGCCTCACTGCAACGCCAAACGTCCCGCTGTCGGCCATAGTGGCAGCGTAGAGATGGAGCAGCTACAGTCAGCATCGCCTGAAAAAGGGGAAGGCAGCGACGTCGCTGGAGAATCCTGCTCGCCTCAGCCGGCTCTCCTCGTCGCAACGCTAAAGTCCGCCACAGTCCTCAACGCTACGCCACCGCCGCCTGCAATTCCATGTCGCACCGTCGTCGCCGTCCTATTGTCGTTTCCGAAAAAACTAGCGCCATATATCGACGGATAACCAGAAGGGAAGAACAACAAATTTTTTTTTTTTAAACTGTAGCTGTCGTTGCTACCGTTGCTTCGCCGCCGATAGATATCGCCGGAAAATCCTGAACACCGGCGTTCACGGGACCGGTTATGCGATCGTCGGCCAGCCAAGGGAAACAGACACCAAAAGAGGGAAAAGTATTCCGTCAATGGTAAGTTCCAAAATAACGACATATAATTTCAAAAATCCAAAAATAAAAAATTAAAATTGTGCTTAATGTTAAAATACATCATTTCAGCAGTTCAAATATAATTCTTCAAAATATATACAAATTAGTATATCAAAAACCAAATAGATATATCCATATTAGAAGCTTTAGATCACCTGAATGTCTCTCTCCATACCATCAGTTATCTCATTAGTTCAGTTGTATTTGATCAAACTGTCGTGTACTGAATGTAGAGAAACGGCCTCCTTGCACAAATGAATGTGGTTGGATCTATTAACCCTTCATAGGCTCCATCCAAATGGGCAATTTATATCCTGCACCACGGTGTGCGTTGCATTGTGTGCCCAGATGCAAAATGACGTCGTTTCAATTTTTTTTTTTAAATTTCGCTACCCAGTGTTTGGCAGTTAATTTTCCTTTAAAAAAATCTCATGTTCAAAAATGTACATAATGTTATACTAGAATACACATAATTGTATACATGAATGTACATAATTATATGACAAAATACACACTCTTTTTTAAAAAAATAATATACATAATCTAACATAATACATAATAAACATAAACTTTTAACATAATACACATCAACTCTTAACATGATACACAAAAAATTTCTGATTCGGATGTACATAATTGTATTAAAAAAATGTAACATAATTGTATAAAAAAATGTATATAATAAAAAATATACATAATTGTATAAACAAATATACATAATCATGTCAACTTCCTACCACACTTCTCAAAACGACGTCGTTTTAGAAGGCGCGGGGCGCACAGTGCATTGTGCGCCGTGGTGCAGAGTATAACGATTGATCCAAATGGGTTATCCTGCCATTTGTTGGGTGAAACCCATTTGTATTCCTTTTTATTCTATATATTTAAAATTTTCATTTTAATGTTTTTACTTTCACCATGAAGGGCCTTTAAAATTTTCTTTTCAATGTTTTTACTTTCACTATGAAGGGCTTTGAACTTTGAGCTTTTTAAATTTGATTGATATCACATTTTGATTATAAATTCTCATACCTTCTCTATGAGGATAAAAACAATTGATGCACTTATAATGACTCATTCTCATGCTGATACATACAATTGGATGCTTTTGACTTTTTCAAATTTCGATGTAGTCATACATAATTAGAGAATCACTTTGATGTTCTTGCCTCCCTTAAAGTCATTTTATATGTGAATATGCTTTGTGGCACTTTATAATAGGACCTCCATGAGTAGATTTCGAGTAACATTAAAATTTCACTTAAAGATCGACGACACTAAAAAGAAGAGCTCAAGATGGCTGGGGTGTATTCTAAAGAAGCTATGGTAATACATAATTAGGGAAGAGACTGCATTTATCGGTGAAAAGTGTAGGGGAAGAACATAACACAAAGTGTAGTGGATGGACTTCAATTCTTGGCCGGGGAAATGAAGCTCTTCATTTTCAAGCTTAGCTTCAAAGTATTTTGTGTCTAAGAATAGACAAATGAAGGCTCTAGATTCCGCATATAATTCCTTTAATTTACATGAAAGTTACGTTGTCTTAGAATATATAAGATCCCTTCAACTGTTCTTAAAATGTTACTGCATATATGAACTGAGAGCTAGGAGAGAGCCCAGTTGATTTTCTATCTCTTCTGAACTACTTTCAAAAATTTTACAATTTTCATTCAAATTGTACATGGATATGCTGTAGCATACGATTGACAATCTTTTTTGCTGAAACTCTTTTAACCCTACATCATTGGATTGGAACTGAACGAAGTTTAGTGGATGAAAGATCAGCTTACTTGTGGCATAAATGTTTGGGTCATATATCTAAGGAAAGGATTCAAAGATTTGTAAATAATGAAATCCTTCCTGAATTAGATTTTACTGATTTCGGTATTTGTGTGGATTGTATTAAAGGAAAGCATTCAAACCACACAAATAAGAATGTAGCCATAAGAAGCATACAACTCCTTGAAATTATACACATTGATATATGTGGACCTTTTAATGTCCCAACATTCGGAAAAGAAAAATATTTCATCACATTTATTGATGATTTTTCACGTTATGGTTATGTCTATTTGTTGCATGAAAAATCTCAATCAATAAATGCTTTAGAGGTATTTGTGGATGAGGTTGAAAGACAATTAGACAAAAGGTGAAAATTATAAGATCTGAAAGGGGTAATGAATATTATGGAAGGTATACTGAAAGTGGACAATGCCCAGGTCCATTTGCTAAATTTCTTGAAAAACGTGGTATTTGTGCTCAATACACAATGTCCGGTACACCACAACAAAATGGTGTTGCAGAAAGGTGTAATCGTACCTTAATGGAAATAGTTTGGAGTATGATGAGTTATTCTTCTTTACCCTTATCATTATGGACATATGCTTTAAAACACGCCGCTTATTTATTAAATAGGGTTCCTAGTAAGGCAATTTTTTTTTAAACTGTGCATTTATTCCATCAATAAAGTGTCTACAAACAAACGCCATAGCCCCAAAAGTGGGCTATGGCTCAAACAAAGTCAATGCCCATTTCGGCCGAAAAACAAAGTATATATATACAAGGGGTGACCCAAAAGTGGCCACCCTAAATAAACAACAAGAGCTCCCAGCTCGTCCATAAAGCACATATCTCGGTCAAGGCCAAAGAGGCTCTTCTCAAAGGGATTCTCTAAGTTGGTTCTAGCCTTAAAGACCCAAACCTCTCCAATCATCCACATTCATAATCTAAAGTAGGCTCCCCGTCCCACACAAGTGATGGGAACGATGTCTAAGCTCAATGATCCAATTTACCCTACTATCCTCAAGTCAAAGTCTCATCCCCACCAGCACGGCATACCGTATTTTAACCTGGGGGGACTTTGCGGGTCCCGGCATAAGCGATAGTACTCACCTCTTCCACCCTCGTGCCCAAGACCAACCCCCCTCGGCATAGCGTACTATGTTTTGCCCAGGGGGCTTTGTAGGTCCTGACAGGAGCAATGGCTCCCTCCCTACCACCCTTAGGCCCAAGGCCAACTCCCTCAGCACTGCGTACCGTGTTTTAGTCCCGGGGAGCCTTTATGACCTCGACCTAAACAATGGTTCTCCTCCAACATCTCACCCCGACCACCCATTTGTCTTTTTTTATCTTCTTCTTCCTTTTTTTATTCATTTCTTCATGCATCTCTTTTTCACTTCCTTATTTCTCCCTCTTCACCCACTCATATTTCTTTATCATCTCATCTCTTTTTCCTCTCTTCTTTTTTCTTATCCTTGCCCTATGGATCAAATCAAGCTCAAGGCACTCCCAACTCCAGGTGTGTGCTATACTTGGAGCCTACTAAGACCCCCCATTCCAAACACAGTCCAGAATGAGTTCTTAAGGCTAGAAGCTACCCAAAAATCCCTTCTAGAGAGGTTTTTTTGCCAATCAACGAGTTTGCACATATACTCTAAAGCCAGGAGCTCTTATTCTAAACTAAAACAAAAAGTCTTCATCTTCAAGCTCCCACCTACCTGCAAAAAAAAAAAAAAAAAAAAAAAAAAAAGGAAATGGCTTCATCTCTACTAGATGTAGATCCACCAAACAAAATCTGCCCAGTATTTCTACTGTCAGTCCCCTCATCAAGCTGAAGCCCTCAGAAACTACCTAGCAGTCCATCATTGGGCCAAGGGGATGATGAGTCTCAGCCATCTAGCTTCCTGGACCCATTCTCCCAAACATTCAGAGTAGCCTCAAGGGGTATGTCTCAGCCATTTAGCTTCTTAGACAAGCCCCTAAGAATTTAGGCAGGATAAGCCTCAGTCAATTGACTTCATAGGCTAATTCCCCTAGCTGTTCACCCTCATGAAATGCCCAGCTAAGCACTCAATCCCTGGGTTCTTGTCATAAGCAGAAGTTCTCCTGTCACCCTCCACAACCAGTGCTTCATCAGGTGGATTAGATAGCTCCTGATGCCCTTTATAAATAGGCAGATTTGCTCAGCCATTTAGAGGGTAGAACTGGCCTCAGTTGCTACTAATTTCATTGGTCAATTCCCCCTCAGACATATAGATCAAGTTCCCAACTCTTGTGATACCATCCTGGGATTGAAACCCCCAGAACATAGAATTGCAGAAACAACAGTTCCATTTCTGGGATTACCCTCAAACTCTTTTTCTTTTAAATTTTTCTGCACTTTCCCCAATTATTTTTTCCTCCTACTTTATTCCTTGTAAGGCAATTTCAAAAACACCTTTTGAACTGTGGACAGGAAGGAAACCTAATTTAAGGCACTTCATGTGTCGAGATGCCTGTCGGAGATACACATTTATAATCCACATGAAAAGAAACTTGATTCAAAAACAACTAGTGGATTTTTCATTGGTTATCCAGATAAATCTAAAGGGTATATGATAAGTGCCAAAAACTCCTCTTTTGAAGGCCGTTTCATAAGCCATTTTAATTTAGAATTGATCGTTCATGTCTAAGTTTGAGGTCATTTAAGCTTGTTTTTCGTTCTGTTTCAAAAAGAGTATCATTCTTTTGGATTGTATACTTTTGCAGGTGAATTCAAGCGAAAACAAGGCAAAATGGCGCATCCCGGAATCAAGTGGGACAAAGAGTCAAAGCAGGGCCAGCCAACGCACCTTACAACGTCCGTTGGGCAGACGTTGTGAAGATGAAGTAAAGCTTGGGATTTCTAGAAAGATCAACGTGTTAGGAATAAAGTGTAATGGTTTTGATATGCCAAATATGTATTTGTAGATCCCCCAATTTTATTATATAGGTCTAGTAGAGTCTCAGACCATGATCGGAAATTATTTAAATTGCAAAAGAGAAAAACAGAGGAAGGTGCATGAAAATAGAAGAAGAAGATATAAAGCCTAAAATCAAGAATTTGTTTGGAGAAAATGACAAATTAAAGAAGAAGATGAATGATATGAAAATCACGTCAATGCTACTCAAAAAGATATCCCAAGAGAATTTTCGTTGAAGAAAATTAAGATTGGAAGATTGCATGAATTTGACTTGGAGATCAAGCATCTATGGAAAGAAAGGAGTACATCAAAGATGATTGGAGATTTAACTAATAAGCTGTACGAACAAAGTGGAAGATGTCTGATGTATAATGTGAAATGGCTTAAGTTCGAATCTCACCATTAATAATTTTACAAGGTAAAATTTGAGAAGCTTATTTCAAAGCAATCGAAATTGGGTGCGAGCCAAAGTCAAATAATTCAAATTGGGAAGTCAAATACAAGTCAAAGTCAGTTGGAAGCCGAGCCAAAGTCAAATAATTCAAATTGGAAAGTCAAATACAAGTCAAAGTCAAATTCAAATTGGGAAGTCAAATACAAGTCAAAGTCAATTGGGGAGAAATTGGGTGCCAATTACAAAGGAGAAAAGTCAAATACAAGTCAAATTGGGAAGTACAAAAAAGTCAAATACAAGTCAAATTGGGAAGTACAAGTCAAAGTCAATTGGGGAGAAATTGGGTGCCAATTACAAAGGAGAAAAGTCAAATACAAGTCAAATTGGGAAGTCAAATACAAGTCAAAGTCAATTGGGTGCCAATTACAAAGGAGAAATTCAAATTAGGAAGTCAAATACAAGTCAAAGTCAATTGGGGAGAAATTCAAATTGGGAAGTCAAATACAAGTCAAAGTCAATTGGGTGCCAATTACAAAGGAGAAATTCAAATTGGGTGCCAATTACAAGTCAATTGCAATTGGGTGTCTTGGGTGCCAATTACAAAGGAGAAATTCAAATTGGGTGCCAATTACAAGTCAATTGCAATTGGGTGTCTTGGGAAGTCAAATACAAGTCAAAGTCAATTGGGTCCCAATTACAAAGGATTAATTCAAATTGGGAAGTCAAATACAAGTCAAAGTCAATTGGGTCCCAATTACAAAGGATTAATTCAAATTGGGAAGTCAAATACAAGTCAAAGTCAATTGGGTGCCAATTACAAAGGAGAAATTCAAATAGGGTGCCAATTACAAGTCAATTGCAATTGAGTGTCTTGGGAAGTCAAATACAAGTCAAAGTCAATTGGGTGCCAATTACAAAGGAGAAATTTAAAATGGGTGCCAATTACAAGTCAATTGCAATTGGGTGTCAATTACAAAGGAGAAATTCAAACTGGGAGGAAGTTCGAAGCCAGTTTGGAGAAATTCAAATTGGGTGCCAATTACAAGTCAATTGCAATTGGGTGTCAATTACAAAGGAGAAGAAATTCAAATTGGGAGGAAGTTCAAAGCCAGTTTGAAGTCTGAGAACACCCAGACGTGAAAATGAAGAAGATGAAGAAAAACTTACAGTAAAAATATTCTCACAAGGAAAAATACTAGTTGATGGTTTTTGGGTTTTCGGGCCCAAGGAGGTCCAACACAACCTTTAGCTGGAGGATACACCTTTCACATGCGGCTTATAGAAAAATAAGTAAAAGAAATATAACTCAATGCTTTTGTACGTGGAAACCGAAAGGAAAACCACGGGCCTTTTTGGGCGGTGCCAAGCCTAACTCCACTATGCATTTTGTAGATGTCTTTGTACATATTGTAGAGCTATTTTCTACATGTAGTATAGAAATATTGTGTAGGGATGCAGCTATACTTTGTATATGGAGATGGAGTATGCTTCTTTGTGGTAGAATGGAGTCTTCTTGATAACCTTCTTGTTGTGTATGTGAAATTGCCTTCTCTTAGGAGAGTGGTGTAGTATTCTATGAGAGAAAGGATGGTGAGTGGGAGGATAATATTTGGGAGAGTCCTCCCATGTGTGTAGGTGAATGAATGGATGATCCCCTTTCTTCTTGTCTTCTCCTCCTTTTATAGCTAGCCCATCCCAAAAGTGTCCGTTGGACCATTTAGTAGGGTAGTTAATAGGTATTAACTTGGTTATTAGTGGGGTAATAAGTGGGAGACTTAATAGGTAGCCTTTATTTGGGGGGTTATGGATGAGGTGGATAAATAGGACTTTCAAGGGTAGATAATTAGGAATAACGGGTAGTTAGTCCGACCCTCTACCCGTGCCGACCTCCGGGTCGAGCCGACTCCTGGGCCAAATCGACTCCTCGGTTTGGCTCGTATCTCTTTTGGGCTTGCTCCATTTTCTTCTTGGGCTTCCCTTCTTTGTCTGGGCTTTATCTCTTTTCTTCTTGGGCCCCGAGCCCACGGGGTTCACACCCCATCAACTAGTCCCTCACTTTTCTATGTCTCGTGCTTAGCAGGGCATGGAAAAGTATATTGTCTTGCCTCAAAATTTCCTTTATTAGCCCCCTCGATTTTTGCCGACTCTTTATTCAACATTCTACACGACTCCATCCTCATGACTTCTCTTTGTTTGCCGTATGCCCGACTGCTTCAGTGGATGTGACCTTCTGGCTCTGAGCCCCTTTCTCTTTAGCCGTCGAAGTGAGTCTTGGCTGTAACTTTTTCTTTCTTTAATAAACTTCTAAGGGTTCGGGCCCTCGATTCCTTCTTTATTCGCCGAGTCCCTCAGTCGAGGCGACTCTTCGGTGGTAGCTCCTTTTCCCTCTAGAAATTTCTAAGGGTCAGAACCCTTGTTTCTTTTCTCTTTTTCTCTAGAAACGTCTAAGGGTCGGAACCCTTGTTTCTTTTCTCTTTTCTCTAGAAACGTCTAAGGGTCAGAACCCTTGTTTCTTTTCTCTTTTATCTAGAAACGTCTAAGGGTCGGAACCCTTGTTTCTTTTCTCTTTTCTCGCCGAGTCCCTCAGTCGAGGCGACCCCTGTAGGCTTTTTCTTTACTTAGAAAAGATTTAGGGTCAGTGCCCCGTTGTTTCTTTAATTTCTCGCCGAGTCCCTCAGTCGAGGCGACTCCTTTTGGCTTTTTCTCGGAAACGTCTAAGGGTCTGGGCCCTTGTTTCCTATCTTTTCTTGCCGAGTCCCTCGGTCGAGGCGACCCATTAGGCTTTTTCTATCTCAGAAACAGTTTAGGGTCAGTGCCCCGTCGTTTCTCTCAATACTCGCCGAGTCCCTCAGTCGAGGCGACTCCTATAGGCTTTTTCTCGGAAACGACTAAGGGTCTGGGCCCTTGTTTCCTATCTTTTCTCGCCGAGTCCCTCATTCGAGGCGACTCCTTAGGCTTTTTCTTCTCTTAGAAATGGTTCAGGGTCAGTGCCCCGTTGTTTCTTTATATACTCGCCGAGTCCCTCAGTCGAGGCGACTCCTTTTGGCTTTTTCTCGGAAACGACTAAGGGTCTGGGCCCTTGTTTCCTATCTTTTCTCGCCGAGTCCCTCAGTCGAGGAGACCCCTTAGGCTTTTTCTTTTCTTAGAAACGGTTTAGGGTCAGTGCCCCGTCGTTTCTTTATATACTCGCCGAGTCCCTCAGTCGAGGCGACTCCTTTTGGCTTTTTCTCGGAAACGACTAAGGGTCTGGGCCCTTGTTTCCTATCTTTTCTCGCCGAGTCCCTTAGTCGAGGCGACCCCTTAGGCTTTTTCTTTTCTTAGAAACGGTTTAGGGTCAGTGCCCCGTCGTTTCTTTATATACTCACCGAGTCCCTCAGTCGAGGCGACTCCTTTTGGCTTTTTCTCGGAAACGACTAAGGGTCTGGGCCCTTGTTTCCTATCTTTTCTTGCCGAGTCCCTCGGTCGAGGCGACTCTCTTGGCTTTTTCTTTCTCAGAAACAGTTTAGGGTTAGTGCCCCCTTGTTTCTTTTCTTTTTCTCCCGTCGAGTCCCTGCCTGAGGCGAACCCTGACTATGATTCCTCTTTTTCGAGTAGACTTCTTGGACTCTTGGTTCTTTTACCAACTCGAGTGACTCTCGGTTGTAGCTTTACTTCTTCTTCCTTTCATATAGCCCTTTGTAGATGAGGAATTCTCCGAGCAATATTTTGGAATGTATATGCATTTTCTGCCACTAAATTTCCATTGCCGAGTCGTGCTCCCAAATTGCATGTCACATATGTACCTCTTCTATTTTTATTATTTTCATTGGCTTTGGAGAGATCGTTGGTACTGTTTGTGTGTTTGCAATTTTCCCCCTTCTTCATCTTCTATCTGTATAACTAGATGGGACAACCACCCGAGGTCCGGGCGCTCGGTGGTTGACCTTGAATCTAGGCGAGCGGACAATCCAATGTCCGACACGGAGTGGTCGGCCCAGCGCGAATGGGCGGACCTACTTGGTCAGACTCTAGGAGTCGGCCTTGAAGCTGATTGGGCGGACAATCCGATGTCTGACACGGAGTGGTCGGCCCAGGGCGAATGGGCGGACCTACTCGGTCAGACTCTAGGAGTCGGCCTTGAAGCTGATTGGGCGGACAATCCGATGTCCGACACGGAGTGGTCGGCCCAGCGCGAATGGGCGGACCTACTCGGTCAAACTCTAGGAGTCGGCCTTGAAGCTGATTGGGCGGACAATCCGATGTCCGACACAGAGTGGTTGGCCCAGCGCGAATGGACGGACCTATCCGGTCAGACTCTAGGAGTCGGCCTCGCAAGTGCACATGCTTTCCTCACCAGACATTGCTATGTACACATTCATACCTCAACATTTCCATGATACTTAATGCTTCCCTTCTTAATTTTTATACCAGCATCTGTGCGCCTAGCATCATGGACCCTTCGTACGCTATTTCTTCTCGTGCCTGGAGTCCGCCACTTCACCGCTAATGGCCACGTATGCTCAATTCACATACTCAATTTCACACTTTATTAATTTTCTTTGCTGTGAAGCTCCATATATTCATCTATAATGCTGATATCCTCCTCCCCTAATTTCTTGGGATTCAAACTGTTGATGCCTTTTATTTTTCCCGAAATATCGCATGCGTTTCATCTTGCCACGTACGCCACTAGTTGCATTCCTTAGGATTTTCCATGGAGCTGTATTTTCCTTTAACTTTTTCACTCTTAAAAAATGGCACGTCCAGGAGCATTGTTTGAGTCTTTAATTGCGGGTATACGTTAGCCTTCCCTAGTACCTCGATATGGTAAGCCACTACTTACCATTATCTTTTCCCCAATTTGTGTTTTCCTCAAGCTGTCCATCTTCCTTTCATATGGAAAAAGATTTCTTGTTCTGCCTCTTTAATCTATTTTGACCGCGCCTGCCAATGGCAACTTTGTATAGCCTTCCTTCATCAACGTCCCTAACAGTGCCTGACATTCCTTCAATTTACCAAATTTTCCACATATTGAGATGGTAACAAAGCTGACTTATCCTCCTTCCAAATATGCCGCACACTGCCCAATTCCTTCGATGAAATGTACATTTTCTGCTCGTCGTTCGCCATTGCTGACCACCTCCCGGCTGTACACACGTGGCGGTACTGGGCGCTATAGTGCAGTTGTACAAAGACGTCAACCACGATTCATGATGTAAGTTTTTTTGTGAGAGTAGTTGTTGGTGAGAGAAGCATTATTCCCTTTTTAATTGCGGTGGAATTTCGAACATAGCTTTGGACGTTAAGTTTCTAGATTTCAAGTTGGACGAGTCCTTCTGCTACCTCCATTGTTCTGAGATTTAGTCAAAAAGCGGCGGCAGCTCCTCTCATCACCCACGAGCGACTCCGCCAAGCAATCACCGAGGCTCTGCCTGCCCTTTGAGCAATGTCGGATCTCTTTCACACCACGTAAGCTGTCGGCGAGTGCGTCCAGGAGAAGATCATGCTAACGGCGAAGCACTTTAACCGCCAGAATAATCTTGTCCGAGTCCGAGTCCGCCATTTGGCAGTGAGAAAGCGATCCGGGAGAGAGGATAAAGTCGGTGTCGTCCGCACGAGTGCGCGTGAATGCCAACCGAGTCGATTACTCTCCCCTCGAGTGTTTTCACCAACCTCTGACTTCATGCATGATGGTTCTCTCGGCCACATGATGGTTGACTGCTGATTATTCCATAAGGAGTCGACGATTTTGGAGTGGAATCTGGGTCGACTAGTGGCTGATCATCTGTGTTCTCTCCTCTGCCACCCGCCGACTTGCAGGGTTCCATAGGTATAAGTATAGCTCCACCGGTCCTCAACTTCCGGACTACGGCATCACCGTAATTTTCACCGTCTCGCTTTGGAGTCGGCACGTCTAGAGAATGGCACTTGCGCTCTGCTCATCGCTTTACGGGAAAGCTTCTTCGCCCACTTGCTGACCGAGTGACAGGCAACTTATGATGTAAGTATGCCTGATTCCAACCTCGCAATTGACTGCATGCTTCGGTTGCTGTCTCTTCTCTAGCTTCAAAAATTTTTTATTATTATTTTCTCTTCCGACTCCTCATTTTGGTTCAAATAATCACTGCGTCCGAGTGGAATGGCGGCCGACCGCTGTTTTCGCCAGCCGCCGACTACATGTTTAGGATAGTCACTAGCCAGTCGGACCCTTGGTGAGCAATATCTGACTTCACCGGCTTGACACTGATTCAAGAGTTACCCTTAGTCGCTGTTTGGAGAAGAAGGAGTCGGTGAGGGCATCTCCATAATGGTACTATCAATGATGTTCGCCGGTTGGCCGCCGCGGCTCTTGGAGTTTAAACGCTGCTGATGCCGACTCGGCGTCCGACCGGCCACATGCTTGCCGACTCTTCCATTGCCGAGTCCCTCGCTTGAGATTATTTTATGCTTGGTTTCCAAGTTCAGCGGCAATCATCCCTCTTGAGCTAGAGCTTGCCGGAGATGATACTCCGTTCCTTTACGGGATGCAGTGCGATTTATAATTGCCGAGTGGAATGCTGAGTACTGGTGCTGTGTCTTTTCGTATGCGAAATTTCCTTTTTTTTTTTTTTTTTTTTCGCGATCTGAGCGTTATGCCATCGACGCCCCGGCTCCGTGAAACCTGCTAGCCTCTATTCTTGTGTTGTCGCGTATAGTGTAGGCCCATAAAATTTCATGTGCGTATCAATTTGTTTCTTTTGATTTATCCTATCTGCCACGTACATGCATGCTCACATATGTCCCCATTATTTAGTGAAATAAGAAATCTTCTGGAAAGGTGAACATAACTTTTCCCTTTCTTTATCCATGGCAGATTTACTAGAGACCGAATGGTCTTGAAATCCGCATCTTGGCATAATGTATCCAAGCAAACTGTTTGGAACACTGAGAAATTCCCTTCCTCGGGACTGGAGACAGCCAATATATATATTGGAGAATCCCTTCACAAGCCTCTTTTGGAATCACACTGCTTATGTGCTTCGATACAATAGAAACCTTTGACAAAATTAAGCGAAAAACAGAGAAAATAATTGTGACCCGGTGTCTACCGTTAAGGTCGTGGTGGGGGAACCATTTATTCGGCGTCCCGACTTCTTGATTCCCCCAGCCGAGTCCCTCAGTGTGATAGACCGACCACTCTTTGCCAACAACTACCGAGTACTTTAATTTAAATATTATGCCTAATTTAAGGGTTACCTCTTGTAGACCTCAATACAGTTTTATTTGCTTAATTTTCCTCTAGTTCTCTTCTTGGTCCACGGCTCTCCGTGAACCTTCTCAATCTTCCGTCCGTAGTGACCGGACGCTCTCCGAAATTGCTCAGATAAAGAGGCAAACGTGACCTTTTGTCACGATCCCCACAGACGGCGCCAGTGATGGTTTTTGGGTTTTCGGGCCCAAGGAGGTCCAACACAACCTTTAGCTAGAGGATACACCTTTCACATGCGGCTTATAGAAAAATAAGTAAAAGAAATATAACTCAATGCTTTTGTACGTGGAAACCGAAAGGAAAACCACGGGCCTTTTTGGGCGGTGCCAAGCCTAACTCCACTATGCATTTTGTAGATGTCTTTGTACATATTGTAGAGCTATTTTCTACATGTAGTATAGAAATATTGTGTAGGGATGCAGCTATACTTTGTATATGGAGATGGAGTATGCTTCTTTGTGGTAGAATGGAGTCTTCTTGATAACCTTCTTGTTGTGTATGTGAAATTGCCTTCTCTTGGGAGAGTGGTGTAGTATTCTATGAGAGAAAGGATGGTGAGTGGGAGGATAATATTTGGGAGAGTCCTCCCATGTGTGTAGGTGAATGAATGGATGATCCCCTTTCTTCTTGTCTTCTCCTCCTTTTATAGCTAGCCCATCCCAAAAGTGTCCGTTGGACCATTTAGTAGGGTAGTTAATAGGTATTAACTTGGTTATTAGTGGGGTAATAAGTGGGAGACTTAATAGGTAGCCTTTATTTGGGGGGTTATGGATGAGGTGGATAAATAGGACTTTTAAGGGTAGATAATTAGGAATAACGGGTAGTTAGTCCGACCCTCTACCCGTGCCGACCTCCGGGTCGAGCCGACTCCTGGGCCAAACCGACTCCTCGGTTTGGCTCGTATCTCTTTTGGGCTTGCTCCATTTTCTTCTTGGGCTTCCCTTCTTTGTCTGGGCTTTATCTCTTTTCTTCTTGGGCCCCGAGCCCACGGGGTTCACACCCCATCACTAGTCTAACTAGTATGGGATTAAATTGAAGAATATTTTGAAGTATTTAAATCCCAAGAACCTCTTCAGAGCTGATCAGAGAAGCAATTCTACACAAAACTGAAACCTAGATATTTCCAAGAAACGTGAGAAAACCAGAGGAATATCAGATGAAGTTTGGATACTCATTTGCATAAAGTTGAAGCTCTACCAACGGCTAGCTTATCTCTTCTGACACTTTGCCAGAAGATAAGATAAGATCTCTGACAAAAGATACAAGAATTCAAAAATGAGATCGTTTCTTTCCCTCGGACAAATTCTCATTACCAGCTATAAAATGATGAAGATATGAAGACTTGAAGATAAGGAACTCAGATAGAGCAAGATATACGAAACAGAGCATAAAAGAGCATAGAGGAAAAATCTCATTTGGTATAGAGCATACCAAAAGAAATCTTCAAGTGAGAGAAAAGAAAAAGAACTCTGAGAGCTTAAAGAGAAATATTCAGAGAGTTCTAAAACAGGGCTAAACAGAGCATAAATATCAAGTGCTTTACTTGATATATTCAAAGAGAGAAAAAACTCGGAGTGTTCAAGAGAAATCTTTCAAAGAGAGTTACATCTTCATCAAAGAGACCTGCGCATCATTTAAGATCTTCTACAGAGTCTCAGAAGTTGGAAGCAAGACAACACTTGTTTTGGAGCAAGACAAGAAAAGGGAGGAAAGTAGCACGGAGCTGTGAAATCCTGGATTGTCACACGGAGCTGTGAGATCCGAAGCAGCAGTGTCAGAGGCATTGGGCGTGATTAGTGCGACTTTGTGATCAAAGCACTAGATCAAGGGATACGTTTCTACCGGAGTGTGGAAGACGGGGAGAAAGTAACGCGGAGTCGTGAAATCCTGGGATAGTAGCGCGGCGACGTGAAACCCGAAGCAGCAGTGTGGTGTCACTGGGCATGATTAGTGTGGGCTTGGGGATCAAAGCACTAGATCACGGAAATTCATTGTATCTTGGAACCAAGAAGTGGTGGATATAATGAATTGCTCTTGGAGATAAGAGCAAGTGGAGTAGGAGGATTACACCACCTTGCGAACCACTCTAATTGTCTTGTGTTCTTTACTGCTTTCTTTACTTACTGCTCTTTATTTGCTCTACACGAGATATATACTCACAAAATCTCACACACACTTTATCTTTATTTAATTCCGCTGTGCACCATACTCTAACAATCTAGTTAAGATTTTTAGTTTATCTCTGGCTTAGCAATTGTTGTGCTATGCGAAAAAGTTTGAAAGTCTATTCACCCCCCCCCCCCCTTAGACTTTCACCTTACCTCTTTTGGGACCAACACAATGGACGTTACAACGTGCGTTGTGACCAACGTTGCAAGAGAGAAGGAAAGCCCCAGATTTCCAGAAAAATCAACGCACGATACAACGCGCGTTGCAAAACACGACAAGGCGCGTTGTGTGGTGCGTTGATGCGTCACTTACGCAATTTTAAGTTTAAAAGAGGGATTTTTCAGGAGAGAAGGGAGAACCAATTTCATATTTCCATTTTCTAGATTAGAGAGAAGGTAGAGTAGAACTAGAGAGGGAGAGGAGAGGAGCTATTGGATTGGATTGAAGACTATGTAATTGAAGATTGAAATTGCTTAATTTGGTAATCTCTTCCTTTAATACTTTTAAAGCTTTTCTTAATCTTTGTTTCTCTATTTCCTTGCTTGAAATTCATGCTAGAATTAGGGTTCTTGTTTGCAATGATGATTAGTAGCTAGATTTGCTTGGTTGAGTTGGGATCTAGGTTCACATGACTTTAGGATTGTTTGCTTGGATCTAGTGGATTGTGTATTCAATGAATCCTTGTGTGTTGAGCTTGAATGGTTTGGACTTTGTTTGATTGGTGGCCACAATTAGGCAAAGGATTAGGTTAGAGAGGGGAGCAAGAGATTGCCCTCTCACCATAGCCCTTAGGCTCACCATCCCCGCCCTACAATCTGAGAGGGCTAGGTCTGGGAGGGGCGGTAGACCAAGTGTTCGATGAAATGCCTCCACTGACGTAGGTAGAAGGAGAGGCTAGGTCTGTCGTGATTTAGCGTTGTGCCGAACACCGCCGCGAGAATTCCACTGATTCGGCATATCCCGGTCGCTCTTATTAGAGTTGTGTATCCTAAGGTCGTGGAACCGAAGAGACTAACTCAACTGAGTGTTTATGTTTGTCTGATTCCTGTTTCATTTCCGTGTTTAGTTGCAATGTTCGTCTTGTTTCTAACTTTGCCTTCCAACCCTTAAGTTTCCAAAAGTAGAACGAGCTAACCAACTCCCACTTGCCATCCTTTGAGAACGACAACCTCGGGAAGTTCCTTTCCCAAACTTCTTTCCACCTCACGCACTATATGTGCTCGTCAAAATGGCGGCGTTGCCTAAAATATGGTAGTTAGTAATATTTTATTTTATTTTTTTAAAAAGAGAGGGATAAACCGGCTGATAGTTAGTAATAATTAAAAATTAATAAACATGTTATAAACCCAAAATGAGCTATAATTATTATTAAAAATATCAATCCAAATGGTGGGATCCATATTATAATGATCCAGGATAGGTCCCAAATCGCTTGTTCAAAATAGGTTCTAAAGTCCCAGAGACACATAAAACTAAAATGTCTCAAAATAAAGAGGAAACCAAAACAAGCTACCTTAAGCCCAATAAACTAAACAGGCCCAAGATGTTTTTTTAATGTATAGGTCCAGGTCTGGCCATATTGGGCCAGACCCGGCCCAAACCATAATCATCATCATCTTCTTCACGTTAATTAGCCAGATGACCTAGCATCTGAAAGTCCAGCAACTCACCGGAACTTGAGGAGCAACAAGTTGGAGTCTGCGTCGCCTGAAGGAGGAAACAACGATGGCCGAAGCTAGCATCGCCTGAAGGGAGGGGGGGGGGGGGGGGACGGTAGCGGCGAGCCGGTAACCCAGCCAACCTCCACCGTCTTTCCTTGTCACGACACCAACGCCGACGATTGCCGTCGTCCATCACAGCAGTGCCACAGATCCCTCTCGTCGTCGATTGGAGCCAGAGTAGCAACACCGGCATCGCCTGAAGAAGAAGATGAACAGCGACGTCGCCTGGCAACCCCAACTTCGTCACTGCCATCTCTACTGGTTGCAACGCCAGAACGTCGTTGTCGTCTCCAAGGCGCGATACCACCTACACCAACACTGGCCACCGTCATCCAAACTTGAGAAGCAGTGAGCAGGAGTCTTTATCGTCTGAAGCCGCAGCTGCTAACAGAGGTCGTCGGAATGGCGACGGAGGACACACCAGCGACCATCCTTATGTCGTCGTGATCGTAGCCACCTCATAGCCAGCGCGGTCCTCCACTAGACAACAAAAAATCCAGCAATACTCAATGGAGGCAGGCAGGCAGTGGGTAATTTCCAGATTCAATAATTTTGAAAAACATATCAAAATTATGCTTAAGGTTGAAAAACAATTTCAACAGTCCATACATAATTCTTCCAAAATATACACAAATTATTATATCAAAAACCAAATAGATATATGCATATTTCAAAGAATTAATAAACAAAATATATACCAAGAACTCAATGTATATAAAACTTAACTTTATATTTTTTTAGGCAAAACAATCAACCAAGCAGAGATTATAATGGCTCTGATACCAAATGTTAGACATAAATAATCTAACTATACTAAATAATAGTATACGAGAAACCTGACCTCGTATAAGCGGAAGCGATAATCGTTTTGATCTCCAGCCACAGTTGACGTTCTTGTTGTGTTGCCTCTTGTACGGTAGACCGTTAGCCATATTTATCACATACTTGACTCAGAATCCTAGATGGCTTATTGGTATGTACTGCTCAGTATGAGTACCGTATCTATATGTGCTATATAATGAATATCCTGAAGCCCATCGATCCAGGTTTATATTAGGCATAGAGTCTGGTTGAATAACAACTTCTAGTTATTCAGTCCAACCAGACCACTTAATAAGTCTAGTCAAGTTGCACCACTTAATTAAGGCCCTAATATATAGTAGGGAAAATGACGAGTTTGGTCCCTAAGTTATAATAGTAGTGACGACC